>NW_013952498.1:1522414-1523652 GCF_001266775.1 Austrofundulus limnaeus | reverse complement strand
CCTGACATGTCCACAACTGGATGCAGACGGTACCTGACCAAGTGTCAATATGTGACGAGTTGAGAGTGAGAATGGGTTGGTATGTGCTGCTCTGACAGCATCGTTCCTTCCCTCAGCAGCTGTGGTTCATGATGATTGAATCATTTTGTGAACAGAAGGTTCAAAGTGATGATAACTTGCAAATCTGTTCAARCAGAACACAGCAGGTTCAGAAAAAAATACAAACTTTTGAAAAATTAAGCTTTTGATCAAACAAGTGTGACTTTAACATGAACTGTAAGTCTGTTTGCATTGTTTGGTTAAAATATCCTTGTTCTTTGGTCATTGAAATAACCACAGGTGGGTTGAGTAACAAAAAAAACTAGTACTACTAGTAGTACTAAATACTCCTAGAAGTATTTAGTTTTTCAAAATGTCACTAGTTACTACCCATCTCTGTTCACTATACAGTTAAACTAGTACTTTGTATTAGYCTACCTTGAGTAGAATGGAATGTCATCATTAGACCCTGCGAATCGTAATCCAAACGCAGACTGAATTTTTAGTTCTTCCATCTCTTTCTTTAATGTTTCTATTTCTTCTTTTAAGTTCGAGTTTTCATTTACTGCCACGTCGAGGCTAGTGTGTTCTGGGACAGAGCAATATTCAAGATCCACAGTGGGACTGCATTCCATAAACTGCTCATCATCTGCTGGGTTATCTGGTTCAGGTCTCCTCACTCAGTCCCATACAATTGGTCTTGGAGGTTGAATAGAATAGTCTTTCCATTGAAATAATACTGGGACAGCTCCTTTCTTTACCATCTTTCTCCCCCCAGAAATTTTAGGCTGAATGCTCTGATCTGGAGTGAAGTGCACAATGCAAACCTTGCTGTGTGRTGCTACACTGAATTTGTCATAACAAATACTCACTAATCACCGTCTTCTTAATTCAGCATCGCTTGGAAATCCAAGAAAACTTAAAATTCCAGTATAGTTTGAAGATGCAGTGCACTTCGGAACACAACAGTGTTCTTGATATTGTTTAACTTGCTTCTGAAACATGACTTTATCTTTCATTGTGGCCATACAGGTGCTGGTCATAAAATTAGAATATCATGAAAAAGTAGATTTATTTCAGTAATTCCATTTAAAAAGTGAAACTTGTATATTATATTCATACATTACATACAAACTCATATATTTCAATTAATTTTGATGATTACAAATGACAACAAATGAAAATCTCAAATTCAGCAT
>NW_013952498.1:1519802-1521899 GCF_001266775.1 Austrofundulus limnaeus | reverse complement strand
ATGCTGAATTTGAGATTTTCATTTGTTGTCATTTGTAATCATCAAAATTAATTGAAATATATGAGTTTGTATGTAATGTATGAATATAATATACAAGTTTCACTTTTTAAATGGAATTACTGAAATAAATCTACTTTTTCATGATATTCTAATTTTATGACCAGCACCTGTAGTTCCTCAAAGTGGAAGTAAGTGAGGTGCATTTCGCTTATGCGGATTTGACGTCAGCACCGTACGTGCAAAGAGCCTATTGCATTCTTAAGTCTGTGTCATTGGAAAACCTTCAAAATGTCAAATAATGTTGGCTACGATTACAAAATAATATAAATTGTCAAATAACCAAAACTATTGTTCAGTCTTATAAAAAGGTAATCATGCGATCTGTTTTCAAGCTGCGCTGGTTAACGCACAAAATATGGACATACCAGTAGTTGCCTGCTCGGGTGCTCCTATAGAGAATCATCCAATAAGCTGGCAACACAGTAATATTTCATAAAATATGAATACGAGGAGTTACATAGGAGTTAACAAAGGTGGTCTGAATTTTTTCCATGGCTATATTGAGGAACAAAATTTAAATTTAATTAAAATGTAAAACTGAAACATGTAATAAGCCTRTTTTATAATCTAMTCTAGAGCAAGCTTAAAAGACTCTWTAAGAGACTTGAGGAGAAGCATTTCATCCCCTACTATTGTTTGTAAATATTTTTCTTTTAACAACAAATATTAAACATTTCAAAAATCAAACTTGTGCCTGGAATGTATGCTCTTTATAAATTAATGTCCTTTGATTAGTTTTTTAACATGACATGTATACAATATTTAGCTTACAAATTATTAAATGAATATAGTCTTCAGTAATTGCTGTACAGGATTATTATTAATAAAATAATTTAATTGTTTATTATTATAATTCATAATTATATTTATTATTAGGGAGGAATTTACCCAGGCCTGTATTTATAAAGGCTCAGGCTGTCCAATAGGAACAGACCTACCAACCAATGGGCGAGATGGCCAATAAAATAATGTACATGGCCTACAATACAGTTTTGCAAGCAAGGCACACAGAAATATTTACTAAATATCAAACACTACCAATTTAGAGATGAACTTCGGTATAGGATCAATACAAGCTTGATGACATCAATACTGTTATGTACACTCTTGACTTTATTTTTCACAAATAAAGTGAAAAATAAAGTCAGAGTCTCCAAACTGTTTGGWCTCAGTCATTAGTCGAAACCCCTCCTTTTGTTGTGTCCACATGCAATAGAAGTTTTGTTTAGTTGTTGACACTGTATTTTTTGTGACATTGTTGCTTCTTTGCTATTGTTGCACTACGAACTTTTTTCATGAACAAACTGTGTGTAGTAGAAAACATTTTAATAAAAAACGTTTTTATTAACCTAAAATCTTCGTCCTGAGTTTTTTCATAATCGACAAAATAAACATAAAAATTACAGTTATTCAATTTACATAACATTTCAAGCAAAAACTATTTTATCGACACTGGCATCAGTGAAGCCCTGTATTTACTTAGTATCAGATCAATACCAAAATTCCCAGTATTGACCACCAATGAATTTTTCCTAAAAGGCAATGACAGAAGATATATATTCTTTTTTTTATGGCTGTTTCTATACAGAAACTCACTGCTTTCTCAGGTTATGTTTTAAAAAACAATCAGTCTGCTCAARTTACTTTTCACCACTATTCCATTTTAGCTGTTTATTATTCACAATCTTTCATCAGTTAAATTACTTTATGGAAAATTTTGCCAAGCAATTTTTTCCATTTCTGCAAAGCTGATGAAATGATTTTACACATGTAACTCTATCTTTAGGTAAGCAATGTTCTGTTGTTCACTACATCAACATAGTTTAATCCAGTGATTCCCAAAGTTGGGGTCGGGACCCAAAGTGGGGTCCTGAAACATCAAGGTGGGGTCCTGAAACATCAGGGTGGGGTCCTGAAACATCAAGGTGGGGTCCTGAAACATCAAGGTGGGGTCCTGAAAAGATTTTCTAAATTAATTACATTTTTGCCTTAGTTGCTTAAAATGTATACACGTAGAATAATATTGTTACTATGCCC
>NW_013952498.1:1499284-1519745 GCF_001266775.1 Austrofundulus limnaeus | reverse complement strand
AACCCATAATATTTGGGGTCACAAGTTTTTGCCATGAATATTTTGTGGGTCAGAAGATAAAAAGTTTGGGAACCACTGGTTTAAACTATACTATAAATAAGACAGGATGTTGAATTGAGATGCTGTTTGTGTAAAGTTGTAATAAATAGACACACACAAATAAAAATTTCTCTTTGYATCCTTTTTCATCTCTTCTGGGTTTGCCTCTCTTCTAAATATATGTTAAAGAATGCATCTTTATATTCTCACACATTACTATCATCTGATCATCATCATCTCATCACCTGGACACACATTAAACAGACATGTGACCAGTGTCCTCAGTTCCTCTGTGTTCTGAATTAACAGGCCTCATCTGTGGCTGCCAAAGCTTTTTAACTGCAGCAATATCTAAAAGGCCCACAAAGGCCCATTAGAGTCATCAAGCCATTAAACCAGCAACCAGCTACCTTCAACATGTCCATTAAAAATATTTGATTCACCATCCTTCCCCCTGCACGCACACACACACACACACACACACACACACACACACACACACACACACACACAAGCTACTGTCTATTATGTCCCTCCTTCCGCTCATGCATGTGCTCCATCTCTCTTTCATCTTTCTCCTGTCCTTTTTGTTTCATCCATCCTTTGCACGTGAGACACCAATCCACTCTTTTTCTTCACTTCCGCTCAACCAGTCATCCCTCCCCTTGTTCATCCCGCTGCTGCCGTCACCCATACTACAGCGGCCCGCAATCARTGTCAGGATCAATTATCAGATTCCACGTGGCTGGACAAGGCATTCACATAAAACCACGGAAAATTAAAGGAAGGAGTGGGCGGTGGTGAGGAGACTAAAGAAAAGGTTTAGTGGTCTGCTGTCAGGTGTGGRGTGCAGTCTGAACAAAACATGTCAGGATTGTGTGAACTTTTAGGTTATGAAGAACGGGCAAAAGGTCTGCAAATAAAATAGTGTTTTTTCCTTTAATACTCTGAATTAATGGTAAAACACACAATAAATAATAATAATAGGGGCGTGATGGCTGGAGATATGCATTAGAGTCAAACAGATATATTTATTCTTCATTTCTTTATTGTAAATTGTGATTAAGAAAGTCTAACATGGATAATGATTAATAAATAGATGTATAAGTTAAAGTATTTCAKCTGAACAACATTTGCTCCTATTTACTGCCCGCACCTGTGTCTGTATGTGTGTGTGTGTGCTTGGGTGTGTGTATGTGCACGTGTCTGTTTTGTSCATCTGTTAGCAAAATGTCTCATGAACCACTTAATGGATTTTAATTAAAATCTCAGACAGTAATTACTGAATGGACAAATATTTAGAGTCAACCCGATTCAAGTTGGCAGACTCAGCTGTTTGATCTCAGTAAACACATAATGGTACAAGTGAAAAATCTGTATATATAAAATAAGCAAAAAATTCAGTTTGTTTTAAAAAAAAATTGGATTCATTGTAAAACATTTTTTATTACGATTCAGCTCAAATCTGCCAACGACAGACGCATGTACAAAATATTTCAGGTAAAAAGTCTTGTGGACTGTGATCCTGTAGCACTTAAGGGATGAAAACTTCCCCCCGAAGCTTCTGTTACAGCATTAAAGTCTTTTTATAAGGAGTGTTTGATCTTCCGGAATGATGTTGGGTAAAATATTCAGTTCACACTGACAGCTAGAGCTTTAGAAGAAGAAAAAGACAAGGAGGAAAAAAGCACTGTTCAAACCTTTAACTGACCTATTAACCCTTGGGCTGTGATTTCATAAACACCTCTGATGTATGGTTTCACAATTCACCCCTCCCCCTCGACTCCTGCTCTCCTCRCTGCCTGACAGCTGCAACTGCAGCCTGCAGACACTCACAGGGGAGGTGTGAGCTGCTCTTTCTTTTCCTCGCTGGGCCTCACAGCACATGTACACATGGAATAATGCACATGTATGATGTTTCGGSCTGTAAAATGTGCCTTTGGGACTCATGTGGGCAGAAGATGCAGTTGAGTTCATTCAGTCGTCCACACACCAGTTGTTACACTGAAGCCTGCTTTTGGCAATCATGTCCCTGCTTCTGCGTGCTGTGTCACAGAACCAAGGATGTTTCACTGGCTTTGTGAGGACTTGCATTGACTTCCATTAATTTCTACAGCCTAACCCTGACCCCTACCTACACCTAACCTCACAGACACATACAGTACCTGACCCTCAATCAGGGGTGGGCATCGAGGGCCGCAGCCCTGCATGTTTTACTTGTTTCTCTGCTCCAGCACAACTGATTTGAATGAATTGGTGATTATCAGGCTTCTGCAGAGCTTGGAAGAGGGGATTCAATGACTGAGTCAGCTGTGTTGGAGCAGGGAAAAAAGTAAAACATGCAGGGCTGTGGCCCTCGAGGACCAGGATTGCCAACCCCTGCCCTAAACTTAGCCTAAACTCAGTTCATACCTTGGTCTTAACCCTAACCCCTGATCCACCAATGGTATTTCTCTCATTGAGGACAGGACCTTTGTCCTCATAAGAAATATGGTCAAAATTGTCCTCACCAGGGGCCTCATGTACAAACACTTGCATGGATTTCTAACTGAAATGTGGCGTAAGGTCCAATCCAGAAAACAGCRTACTCACAAAAAAATCCAGATATATCAAACTGTGCGTACGCCTGAATCCACACACATTTCTTTTGTACATCACAATTAACGTGGAACTGAGAGCAGGTAAGACACCTCCCCTGACACGCCTTCATTTACATATGTCAAACAGATGCARATTACTTCCTGCATGTGTGAAGGACACATTTGAGTGATCCCTGAGTGATCAGAAGTGATTTCTAAAGTCAGGAAAATAATGAATTAAATTTAATGTGAGTGAGAAAAAAAGTCCTAAGTAAAAATAAGAGTAAAATATGTTTGTCACACAAAGAATGAGTGTTTGTGTGTCTGTGTGTGTGTGTGTGTGTGTGCGCGCGTGCGTGCGTGAAGCTGCTGTGGTGCGCAGCCGGCACATCCATTCATTCTAAGCCTGGAAATATTAACTTTACGCACGAGTTTATTACCATAATTAGAGAGGAACAGAGGAACTTAATGTTTGGTAGAACATAGATCTTTATTTCAAAGCTGATATGAAGAGCGAGTCACTGCGCCTCAGTACTGGAGAGTTTTCACGACGTCACAAGATGTTGTGAGTTAGATTCAGATGGATGAGACCGTTCCATCAGTTGTGACTCGGCTGTGGGTGGACTGGACTGGCACAGTCCCGATCGGTCTGCCAGCTCCCTTTGGAAAGTTTATCAATAAATGCTCTGCGTGTTGCACTATTTATTATATCATCCAGTAAGGCTGAATACGTTCCTGGTAAATATATTTTTGGCTCAACTTTGCGTGTCTTTTATCTAACTGCGTCCATGTGGATGCAATAATTGTTAATCATGTGTGTYTGSTGTGAACAATAATCATTTTCACATCATGAACAGTTTCTCAGAATCACCTCTAAGTGTCKCCAATGGAACCAGAACCACAGAAACGTGCGYACACCAGCCCTGGAGTTGGCATGGGGCTGCGCACATTTCCACGTTCAGTTGAGTTTTGATACATCCGGAGTTTTGCCTGGAAAATGGCGTGCGCAAGGTTTTTGTGCGTACGCACTGTTGATACATGAGGCCCCTGGTCACAAAAAATGCACACACACATAGGCTGTGTTCAGATTCAGAGGTTGGGTCCTCCGAAAACTGAATTTGTCGGCCACTTGTGTCACAGCGCCACGCCGGACGCTGTCCAAATACAAAAACTCCTCCAATGTGGCCAACAAATGCATCCTTCCTTTGCCCCGAATTGAAGGACTGGTCAGGTGGCTCCTTCCCGGCCCACCCTATCCCATAATGCATTGCGGGTCAACCAGAGGTTTTTTCCTGCTAGTAATGGTGGACGAAGTGAGAGAAAATAATATGCTTTAAATAAAAATCTGGCGGTATAAAAATTAAAAGTTTGAAGCAGTTGTGTTGTTAATACTTTTGTGATTTGTATGTATTTGTTATCTTCTACGCTTTAGTGTTTTATGTTTAATGCTCTTGTATTCACACTGACATATTTTGATGGCATAATTTTCTCATCTAGGTAATAAAAACTAAAAATAGATGAAGAAAAACAYTTAACACTTTTCTGTTAAGGGGGAGTTTTTCGTCTCCACTGCTCCTGGTGTGCTGCTCAGGATGGGAGACAGTAGTCGTGTTTCCATCCAATTTTAATGCAAATTTTGAGTGAATTTTTTAAATTTCGCAAAAAGGAAAAAAAATGAAGAAATGCAAATCAGACGTGTTTCCATCAACTGGCTTGAAGCGAATCAGTTACGTCAGACGCATGCGTGTAGCAAACAGGAAGTAAAAGTCGCATCTCAGGAAAATGGAAAGAAGTTATCAGGAACGTGTTGGTACTRTCAGGAAAGTTGTAATTATTCTGTCATCAACTAGTTTTGGCGATTTTACATGCAGTCTGAGACAACAGTTGTTGTGACTTGGCGCTTTATAAATAAACTGAATTGAATTTAATTACTTTTACAATTTAAATCATTCTGTTGAGGTTTATTTAAAGTGGAACTGCAATGGTTTGGTCTGAATTTCTGGTTATTTTAGCTCCACAAGCCCCTCTTTCAGCYCYGTCCTGAGGTGCATCTGAGRTCAACAGGTTTTGTTGCTGTCTCTTTAAACGCAAGTCGAACTACCAATGATCAGTGTCCACTCCACCYGGTTTGGCCATTTTTGTAGTTTGATAGTAGAGATATGATAATCTAGCAGGCYCAAACCTTTTTATTTACAAATTAATYRAAAGATGTGAACAAGAGAAGACTTGTCCATCCAGCCTTACATGTTGGAGCCAGAGTGAGCGGAGAATGAAGATGACTAAGCTAACCCCAAACCTAATCCTAACCACAGGTTTCAAAATTGGTGAGCCTCATTTCAACGCAGCACCAGAAGAGACTAAATTAAACTTTTCTGCACTCCTAGACACCAAGTACACAACAAAATGTATTTAGGGGCTTAAAAGAGGATTTTGCATATGTCCTCTTTAATAATGAAAAACTTCAGGGAATGCTAAGTCATCAGTTATCAGCTGATCATTTTATAATGTGAAGGAGAAGAGTTGGAATCGTTTTGGTCAGACCTTGAAAATAATGTTATGGAAGACTTTGACCTCATAGTATGTTACCACATCAACCTTTAGTTTATTATCTGAAAAACTATCTGAGTTACATTCATTTTTGTCTGTTTACTATGGACCCTTAGCTTTATGTTCATCCAGTAATTTAGTTTTTTAAAAATTTCATTCAAATCTGTTCACTGGTTCATGATATAATTTGATGAAGAGACAAAGAAATGAACACACACACTGACTCCACGTCTGGGTGATAATAAAACATCCAATACTAGCAACGTGACGCATACAAGAAAAGGGAACACATAAGGTGAGAAATGTGGTCTGTAAATTAGACTGAAAAATAGAGAGATAGATATCCTCTTTGTTGGCATTCAAACATAACATCAGGGATACAATGTATAAACCAACCAAACAAATCCCACATCAGGAAACAGGTGCTGGAAGGGGGTGTGCTTTGCATTAAAGTGAGGAGTTAACTTGCCTCAGAGAGTACTTTAAGGGTATAAACTCCAAACACAGTGATAATGTATTACACAACCACTGGTTGGTGAGCGGTGTTGCTGTGGTTACGGAGCGGGCCAGCTGGACTTCTGTCCTGTAAATAAGATGACAGAGCAGCAGTAACATGCACATGTAAGCGCACGTATACTGCAAGCCTTCGGTACAAAAACACACGAGCTGCCAGCTGTCCCTGCAGACTCAACGTTTTATTAAACAGAATGCGTCACAGTGAGCTAATAGGGTCATTAGAGGAGTTAATTATTGCCTTAACTGGAAAATTATTCTAAGTCACACGTACTGTTCTATAATGAATGTATGGTAACAATAAAAATTCATATTGGGCTTTTATTGTGAACAAAACAAGGTTTGATGAATTTCAATAAAAATAGGAATACAAAGCAAAGATGTCACATGGAAAATGTAGAACAAAACAATCACAAGATGYCATAAAAAGCTAGCAAGCCTCTGTCTGTCAGTCTGTTAGCAAAATATCTCATGAATCACTGAATGAAACTCTCAGAAAGTTTATCAGCTGTCATCCAATATGATGTTTACTTTCTAAGAGTTTCAGTACAACTTGTTCAATGCATCATGAGTTATTTTACTTACTGAYGGACAAAGAAACAAACAGACCCATGTAGCAAAATTTGTCTGGCCCAGATCTGGTCCACACAATGTACTACTCAGCCCAGATACCACAAAGAATGACAGCCCTTTGGCGAACCAGATGTGGTTTGCCAGAGGTGGTCCATGCATGGGCCAGACCCACATAAACCAAACAACTGGCCTAGTTATGGAATGCCATATTTAAAAAAAAAATGCCATCATTGCCAGATCTGGCCCACGTCCAGTTAACAAACCACAGAACATAACAGCTGGATACCAGATCTGACCCGGTACTGTCTRTAACATGAGTAGGGATTCATCAATGATTACATGATCACCCACATTTCACAACAATGGGTGATATAATGTGGATTCAAAACGTCAAAAACGAACCTAAACTGCATGTGTTAACTCTAAACTGGATTTTTAAGTTTTCAGTCAATCTTTTTATAATGCTTCAAAGAAGCTAAAACATCTGTCCAAAGTGTAGGTGCACTGGACAAAAACCTGACCAAATATTTTTAGGTTTTATAATACTGAAACTCACCAGATGGTACATAATGATCACCCTCRGCACACTGGGGACGAGAAGTTCTGATGTACGTGGCACTCATTGAAAGTCTCAAAATTTCCATTTTCTAGGAAAAAGTTGTGCTTAGACTTTTTATACTTTTCCTTCACTACTGTTCAGTGGGTTCAACACTTTACTAGACTTCGTGTAGATATTGTTTGGACTACTTTTTAGAATATCTATTACACAACAATAAAACTCATAAATCTGAACTTGTGAGAATTGGAATTCTTGCAAAAAATGCAGTGCAACTGCTTAATGCTGAAAGGTTTTTCCAGAAATCTGTTGAAGAACCTGAAAATGTTTAATAGGAAAACTGAGTTCAGTTTGAAGAGCCAACCTTTGAAGAAAGAAGGAAAACTAAGGTAAAGGTACTTTGTCATCMATGCATGTTTCCATACAATGACGAAATTTGTGCTCTGCATTTGACTCATCACACGTGAGAAACACCCAAGTGGAGCAGCGGGCAGCTATGTAAGTGCATGGACAGCAGCACAACCAAGGTGAATGTGGTAGGCAGATGTCAACAGAGAATAAAAAAAACTCGTATTGGCAGAAAAACAAGAAAAGGAGTACAAAAAGTTGCAATTTGTAAAATAGCTAATACAGCCAAAGTTATCATAAAAATAGCTCAAACATAGCTGAAAAGCTGAAATCAGCACAAAGACGTAACAAGAGCACTTTTGCTGAGTTTAGCAGTAAGAAGCTGAAATTATCACAAAAAGGTTAATTTCGATGAAAAAAAACTAAAATTAATTGAAAATAGCAAGCCAGTAGCTAAGAATGCAGAAAACGGCTGAAATGATCAGAAATCAACTAAAAGCTTACTTGCTGAAAGAAGCTGTGGAAAGCCTAAAAAACTTCAAATTAACAGAAGAACTGAAAGGAGCAGAAAGATAGCTGAAAAAGCAAAAAAACAATCTAAAGTTTGTATAAACAATAAATTAAAGGGAGATTAAATCAGCCTAAATTGTTGAAAAAAAATTCAGAACCAGAACAAAAGGTGAAAAGTAAAGAATTATCAGCATTTTTAAAGTTTTCTAAGGATGTCGAAGATAACTCCATTCATTTTCAATTAGAAAAAAATGGCAAAAAATTCTAGATAGCTGAAAAAGCAAGTGTTATTGAAAAAGCAAAAGTCATAGCACCCATGGCATAAATGAGCTGAATCTTTTGATATATGAATTGCTGAAATTGCACAAAAAATGCAGAACAAGTTAAATGTCAAAAAAGTACAGAAGAAAAATGGATCATCTCAACAGTGTGAATTCTCAGTAGCAGTCACACAATTAAAGCTGACCCTTACCATATATAGTTGTTGGGGGGGGGGGGTCGCTTGTAAATGTGCATCTTAATGAATTTATATTCATTTGCCAAAAATGGGTACTTTAATTGCTGACAAATAACTTTACTTATCCTTTCAGTGTATTTTGTYAAAAATACATTTTTACCCAGATAACATTTTCAGGGAAAGTGGGATCATACAACTCTCACAGGCATGAGGAGGAAGCATTAATCCAAAATAACCTGAAATAAATCCTGTTCTCTGCCTCTTTCTTCTCAGAGATATTAAATAACCACATGACCAGGATTCTCATTAGACTAAAGAGGCAGGTGCTCTGTCGCTGGCATTTCATCTCCATCAGGCCACCATCCGGCCCTCCTCACACTGACATGTGCTGTGGGAAGCGTGACTTAATGTTTGCTTCATTCCTCTGGTCTGTAATGATGAAAAAAGGTGGCGAATTCGCTCCTCCTCAATCAGAAAGTAGGTTTTAAAATGAGGGAGAGAGAGGGGTAACCAAGAGGAGAGGGGATAACGGGTGAGTAAAAAACAGTGACTAAGGGAAACGAAGACAGATCAGAGGAGAAAAGACACAAATACATCAAAGTTTTTTCTTATTCTTTTTCTCTCTCTTATGCTTTTTGTATTTTCCCACGCCCTCCAGTCCTCTCATGTCCCTGTGTGACCTCTCCCTAASAACTGATTTCATTCTTCTCTTCATTATTTGAACTCATCTGCTCATTCTCTTTCGAGTTCCACCCTTCTGATTGGATTACTATAAGTCCCCAAATGGATTTTTGTTCTGACAATGTAGCATTTTGAATGAACGTTTAGGGTGGAATTTCTAAAGTCATCATCCTCCAAATGAATAATTATGCAGTGCCCAGCTAGAATTTAGAAGGCAGCCTAAGTGTGTTTTTCTTTCAGCTCATCTTATCTGTCTCCTTAACTCTCGTGCTTATTTTCCCCGTGTCCCTTGCCATTCTTTGCCTCCCTTTGTCCTACTTTTGAACCCAGTTATTCACACTATCTCTCTGTCCTCCTGCCAGAACCTTGTCCCCCAACCCTCACCCCACCCTGTCTCCCTGCCAACCCTCTCCTTCATCCGCTTGCCCTCCTGCCCAGCTCCCTTCTCCCTATCTCTCCCTCATCCCTCAGCTCCATTCTTTCCCCTTCTCAATCACTCTCCCTGCAATGTTAATTCAAATTGCCTGGTTTGGGAAGACAGTACAGTTCCAATAATGCCGAAAGCACTTAAGAGAACATAATCAATCTTGCTCTCTTCCACTCAGTTTTCTCCGCTTGTTCTCTTTTTCTGTCCGTTTTCACACCCCATTTTATATTTCCTCCATAGGTAGAGCAGGATCTCTCTCTCTCTCCTTCAGTCCTCTGCTATAGTCAAACTATTTTATCACTGCTGTCAAAATCTTTTTTAATCTACTACTTCGGGACATAACATACTCTGTCGGGTTTTTTGCTTTTTCTTACTTTGTTTTAGGAGAAAAATACTGTCTTTGCAAAATGTATGGAAATGAGGATATACATTGTGGAATGCCATCTTACATGTCAAACTCAAGGTTTGCAGGCCAAATGTGGTCTGCCACGACATTTTTACGGCCCCGCAACAGCTTTGGCTGTGAGAGCTTCAAAAATGTATGAATGTCTTTAAATAATCATTTGTCTCTTTAAAGCCAGCATTGACCATAAACTAAGTTCCTATAATGTGTGTTGATTATTTTACCTGCAAAGTGAGGGCATCCCACCACATAGGTGGAGGTGCACAAGGTTGAAAAATAGTTGGCAGCTGGCAAAAATGTAGCAGAATGGAGATTTCAGATGGCAAATTTTGCACCAAACTAAAAAATGTCATGTAAAAGTGTAATGTCACATTCTTTAATAGCTCTATGACAATCTTGTAAAAGAATTCTCGATATATCTAAAAGCAAAAAGGGCCCCCAGATTACCTGACCAGGATTAAGACTTTTGTTCCTTAGTCCATCCTCTGTGTCTGACATCATGGCCTATAATGTTCTATCTACTGATAGCAATTTGACATAACATCACTTCAAAAATCAACAGTTTATTTCTTAAAATTATTGCACAATACTGAAAATAAACACAACTATTATTGTTTACATGAACAAAAGTAAATAATTTGGGCTATTTAACAGCATGCACCAAACACCTCAACATTCTTCTTCATTGTTCGTGTGCACAAACTATTGAGACTATGCCAATTTAAGTACTCTTACTGTATATTTAAGTACTTTTACAATCTGCTGCAACAGCGTTAAACTCCAGAGTACACTCCAGGCTGATAGTTGGCAATTTACTGGACTGGTTTGTCAATCAATGATTAAAAAACAAAGCAAAACGAAAAAAAAGTAAAGAAAAGTATGAGTGATTTCTTTAAAATCTTTAAACTACCTTTCTTTCCTTCTTCTGCTCCCTTCATGATCACCAGATAGAATCATCTGTCTCCATCTTATCCTATCCTTACCTTCCTTTTTCACACCAACCTTCTACATATCCTCCTTCACTACATCCACAAACCTTCTCTGTGGTCTTCCTTTTTTCCTCCCTCCTGGCAGCTTCAAATTCACCATCCTTTTTCCAATAAATCCAGTCTCTCCTTGGCAATTTCTTCACTGCCACCTCTCCAGGCTCTCTTCCACCTGCTCCCTACTTTCACTAAAGATCAGAACATTGTTAAACAACAACAAAAAATAATAAAATAAAATAAAATAATATAATTGTCTGTGAACATCATAGTCCATTAGGATTCCTGCTGAACCTCATCTGGTGCTCTGTCCTTCACCTCTGCAAACAAGAAGGGGCTCAGAGCTGGCCCTGATTTAAATCCATCTGTACCATAAATACATCTGTCATTTGTACAGCACATCTCAACACCATCTCACTGTCCTTGCACATGTCCTGTGTTACCCTCACGTAAAAATCCAGGGCTGTATGCCATTGTCAACAAGAGTAGTTTGCAGAACAGGTGCAGATAATAAAATTTACATAAACTAAGACTCAAAGTACATGGACCTCAGTAGGAAAATGGTGGATTACTCTCTTTGGGTTGGAGCTCAGGTTCTGCCTCAAGTGGATGAGTTTAAGTATCTTGGGGTTTTGTTCACAAGTGAGGGAAGAATGGAGCATGAGATTGATAGACAGATCGGTGCAGCTTCTGCAGTATTGTTGACTCTGTACCGGTCTGTTGTTCTATGTTTACCAGTTGGTCTACGTTCTTACCCCCTCCTATAGTCACATACTTTGGGCAGTGACCAAAAGAATGAGATCACAAATACAGGCGGTCAAAATAAGATTTCTCTACAAGTTATCTGGACTCTCCTTTAGAGATAAAGTGAGAAGTTCAGTTATCTGGCAGAGACTCAGAGTAGAGCCGCTGCTCCTCCACATCGAGAGGAGTCAGTTGAGGTGGTTCATCTGGTAAGGATGGCTCCTGGACGCCTCCGTAGGGAGGTGCTTCAGGCATGTCCAACTGGGAGGAGACCTCGGAGAAGGCTCTGGACACGCTAGAGAGACTATAACTCCATCTCAGTTCAGTTCAGCGTCGGCCAAATGTGTCTCCATGTACGGTTCCACTCGCGCTTTCAGAAACGTCTAAGCAGGTGAAACTGGCAAGCTATTTCAAAGTCAGCATACTTCTTCCTGTGGATTGAGCCATGGCAGAACTTGCAACCTCCTCCAGCAAACTCTTCCTGGAGAGAGGTGAAGAAGAAGAGTGCATACAGCTTGAGCTGGATGGAGCATCTGAAATGAGCAGATATACAGGAAGATTTCAGACCAGCTGACCGCCCACTAATTCAGTTTAATTCAATTCAATTTATTTATATAGTGCCAAGTCACAACAAACATCATCTAAGGGCACTGTACACACACACACACACAAAACAATCTAAGGAAGCCAACAGATTGTGTTGAATCACTTCATCACAGTCTCCCATCCGGAGCAGCACAATGGCAGCAATGGAGAGGAAAAACTCCCTTTTAACAGGAAGAAACCGCCAGCAGAACCAGGCTCAGGACAGGCGGCCATCTGCATTGGATCAGTTGCACAATGCCGCAACAAATTAAAGAAAAGTCAGACTACCTGTGTTTGATACAACCACAATGCCTTTTTTAACCACAACGCCTTAAGCCGTGTGCTGACAATCCACCCATAATTACACCCACAGACATGAGGACACTCACAGACCTGAGCAGAAACAAACAAACATGAAGTAAATAGAATAGAATAGAATAGAATAGAATAGAATAGAATAGAATAGAATAGAATAGAATAGAATAGAATAGAATAGATTTACTGTCATTACACACATGCATTACAAGATTAGAGCCACTCCCACAGCAGTGCAAATACATATTAAAAGAAACAGAAAAGAATAAAAGAGTAAAAATATGCCTTTACATCTGCATGTATACATACTGTACATGTATGTACATGCATGTACCTACATACGTATATACAACAATAAAAAAGCACAAGAGTCAGTTGTAAATGTAAAACTAAAGTAGAAGAAAGTAAAACAACATTATAGAGTGAGAATTGACAATGGACACTGGGCTTATATCTGGCCTGAAAACACTTTGGAATCCTCCCGGAAGAGCTGGAAAAAGGTGGCTGGAGAAAAAGAGTTCTGGGCTTCACTGTTCAACCTGCTGCCCCCATGACCCAACTCTGCAATAAGGGATGGATGGATGGATGGATGGATGGATGGATGGATGGATGGATGGATGGATGGATGGATGGATGGATGGATGGATGGATGGATGGATGGCTCGATCAATTATATCAAATCATTTTAAGTGAATTCAAAATTTTGCACAACTTACAGTTTAATTTTAGACTGGGAAGTTTCAAATTTGCAGTTGAAATTTGTTAGTAAAACATTTTACCAATCACCAAATGGGTTTTAGTAAAACTGTCAGAAAGTTACCACTGCATGTCTCTACCATGGATTAAGATTTGAAGTTAACTTAGTTCAAGGTAATGAACCTTTGCAAACACAAACATGGCTCTAACTCAGTCAGTTTGCAGATATGGAGCTAGAATCCAGTGTGGTAGTAGCTGAGGATGATCAATGTCTTGCACATACTCTGTGGAAGATAGAGCATCATGGGACTACAGCTCATTTTTAAACATATGTAGGACGATATTAGTTAAAAACATGATCATGAACTATGGTAGGCCATGTGCATTCCTTCAAGGAACGTTAAGTCTAAGATTTTTTTGTTGCCATCTTGCTGTCTCATATAAACCCAACCTAAAACCTTCCATTTTTAATTCCAAAACCTTTCCAATAAATATGCCTCTGCCTGTTCCTTCACCCACTTCTCATTCACACTCAAGAGCTTTTTACTTTGCAAAAAGAAGGGAAAAAAAATCCCTCTCCTCTCATTGCCTKTCTCCCCTGTCAGCCCCGTCCCCTTCGCTCTTTGATGTACACGCACACCTGTCCAAGTGTCAGCCGCCACCCTGTCGGGTTTATGAGGATTCAGGTGAAGAAGAGAAAATGGAGACGAGGAGACAGAGAGAGCAAAGAATGAGGAACAGGGGAAGGGGGACGGAGAGTGTTGAGCGAGACAGAGACAGAGAGAGAGAGAGAGAGAGAGAGTAATACTTCTAATTCACAGAGACAGCCTGCGTTTCCCTGGCAACGTGGTTGCCATCGAAACAGCTCTGCTAAGGATGCCATTAGTCGGGGAACAAAAAGAGAATGGCACTCACCACTTGTACAGAGCACGCACACTAACTCATACACAACTGTCTCCTACATGCATTTATATGTCCTGCAACACCAATATTCACGAGACACACACACACACACACACACACACACACACACACCCGCCCCCCAATTCAACTCAAAACTCGGTACACGTACCGCTGCCACTTCCCGCTGCCCACACAGGAGCTCAAACAAATGCAGACATGTACTAATCTACCTCTCACCTGCAATCAGTCCTGCTGTGCCTCCTATATAAATAAAGGCATCAAATGGTTTCAGTTTTTTTTTTTTTTTTTGAGCTGCACAGTTTAGGTTTCAGCAAGAAATTCTGGGGAGCAGCTTTCATACGCTGCACTTTATACCTCCAGGGAACGGAACAAAGGCATGTGTGACACACGTTCAGCCTTCACCGAGGTCTTCTTATGAAGAGAAACACACCAAGAGGAGGATGCATTTGTTACGCCGGTGTATAACAATCTGGAGAAGGTCAAAGCAGCAGAGTCGACAAGCCAAGAAAAGAACCTTCCTTACAGCATCCCATTCTTCTCAATGAAGAAAAGTGAAAGAATCAAAACCGTTTTAAAATAGTTCTCTTTAGTTACTGATAGGCGGTTACACAACGCACACGGCTGACCCTTACCACAGCTCAGRGGTGGTCAACAGCAGCTTGATACCACTGACAGGATGAAGAGGAAATAAAAATAAAAATTCCTACAAGATGCAAAAGATTACTAATAATATCAAGAGACAGTTCAGATATTCTGAAGTGTGGCTCTGTATAGAAAGGTGATAAAAACTAATATCAGTTATAGACAGCTCTTTGAACAACATCAATTTGGAGAAACAGAGTTTAACCCTGAACACACTGACAAACTAAGGGCTAGTGTTTTGCTGCGGATATAAAAAAAATTTATTAGTGCACTAGCAACTGAAGCAGCAGTTAGCTGTAGCACTTCTGGTTCAGCCCAAGGGATTTCAAGCAGGAATATCATGTTTCTACCAATAAACTGTTAAATGTAAAATTAATTAATTAATGGCATTATAAAAGTTACCACTAATGAGCAGATCGAACACAGCCAACATCAGTAAGGATTGCTCTTAAAATAACTTCACTCTTAAAAATGTCAAAGCAGTTCATAAAAATGATTGTTACATAACTATCAACTGTGAGTTGGATTTGTATTTCTTATAATAAAAAAATAATACTCCTGCTGAATAAAAAAATGCCAAAAGACCACAGAATGCAAAGGAAATAAATGTTTAGTGTCTAGTGATGTCAGTGTAGAAAGCCTGTGGGCTAAATGTGCCCACCACAGCATTTAATATGGCCCACGAGAGCTTCAAAGATGTAATAATGTCTCAAAATAAGCTAATGCTGCTTTAAAGCCAGCATTAGTGATGAACTACATCTCCCATAATGCATGTCAATTATTTTACCCACAAAACAATAACATCCCAACAGAGATGTACAGGGTTCAAAAGTAGCCAGCAGCCAGCGAAATTCACCGTGTAAAATCTCGATTTTGCTGTACTTTTGTTGGCTACTTTTGCTGTGGCCCAGTTGGACTGGGAAATGGGGATTTCCCACTTACAAGTTGTAAATTTAAACTGGAACACCCCTCCAGTGGGAATTTCCTGTTGGATAGTGGGAGAGTTCAGAATTCAAGATGGCAGCTACAGTAAGTAAAACTCTTACTTTTATATTTAATAGTATTTCTGTGTTATTAATTTCCCATTTAGTCAGTCATACACATAGTACTTTTCAATGTTTATAAGAGGATGTGTTAAATTGCTGTTTCTATGCACAAAATACCACATAGAGGTCAGATATTGTTTGCTAGCAGTGCTCAGCTGTAGCAATGAGGCAAATATGACATTTCATGTTTAGTCAAAGTTAATTACAACTTGTCCAATGAGGGCCACTATAATGCTCGTGTGGCCCTCAGTCAAACGCATTTTGAGCATTATGCCACTTTAATACATGAGCATTATAGTGGCCCTCACTGAAAAAGAGTTTGACAGCCCTGGTGTACAGATTTGTAAAGTAATGTTCATATAAACTAAATGAGTAGTTTGCCATAGCCGTTAGCTCATCAGTCCAGTCAATATTAAACTCCAAACTGAGGTTGTTCAACGAGCTATCAACAACAAATTAGATATTATTGATTTATAACCCTACAACAGAACCTCTCTTTAAAAGATCAGAACCAAACCAAAGTATTATGTTTAATTTTGAGAGATGTTTAGAAACCATGTTATTGCCATAGATGATTTTTTTATTTTTTATTTTTTGTACCTAAAAGCTGTAGCAACACGATGCAACTTGCACCGTTCTGCATGTCCTCAACAGGCTGCTATCTGGTATCAGGTCTGATAGAAGACAGCATGATGATATAACTGTAGGCAGCAGGCATGCTGCTTGCTCTCCGCTCTGCTTCGGGGCATCAGAGAAACTAACCCAGTTTCCACGGCAGGACCAAAGAACCACAGCTTGTTTCCTGATCGACAGCCCGTCACAGAAATTTCATCTGAAAATAAAGGCATGTTCTGCTTTGTTCCTTACTGCCAAAAGAGATCCAGTGAACAAATGTTTGGAGCTAAATTCATCTGTAAATGAAACAGAAAATAACTGCAAAGTGCTTTTAAAGTAATAGCCTGAAAATATAAATATGTCAGAGGTTACACTCATTTGCTGGAGCATTCTGAAACGAAATCCCCGCCTTATAAATCTTGCTGCGCTATTACATTTACATTTAATCATCCAAACTGGGACAGAAAAACTGAGAAGCTGCATCTTGTATTACATGCGAAAAACGTGTTTCAGTTGTTCAAAGATCATCTGTAGTGGACTTCATCTAATCACTGTGTTATTAAGAATCCTTGTGTTGAAATAAGTACAAGAGGTGGCTGAGCTCTAACCTTTTGTGTTACCCTGGGGCACTGTATCACCACAAATAGACAGACTGAATCCAAAAATAGAGCTGAAGAGATACAAAACTGTTCACCGCCATTTGGGTCGGGTGCTTTGACAGGTACGAAGAGAGAAAAATAAACAAGTCCTTTGGAATGATCTGCATTCATTGTCTTAAAAGATTATGTAAAACAATAAAAAACACATTGCTAGAAGACAAAATGCCACTTCATTTAAACAGGATGGGAAAAGTGTGAGAACCTCTCAAGTGATGATATGAATGACAAATCAGAGTCAGTTACTGCAAACAGATCTGTCACTAAAACCAGACAGGATAAAGCAGTGGTGCCGATCCTGGTCCTGCGTGTTTTAATAATAATAACACATAAGTCTCATATAGCGCTTTTCTAGACACTCAAAGACGCTTCACGTTATTCAGTCATACACACATTTACACACTGATGATTAAAAGCTGCCCTGGGGCAGACTGGCATAGGCAGCGGCAGCCGTGCTGCGCCACCAGCCCCTCTGACTACCACCAGCAGGAGGAGAATGAAGGCAATGAAACGGTAGTTGGTAAGTCCAGACATTATTTAGAATTTTCCTTGCAAACAATTTGACATAGTAGTTCAGAAAATGTCATAGAAAATACAGAAAACTGAATGGGTTGAAAATTATGACCCAAACAGAATATAAAGATATCTTTGCCACACCAGGAGAAACTAAATTCAACTTTCCTGTACTCCTAGAGACTAGTATGCAAAAAAAGTATGTATGTATTATGTATGTATGTATTTTACATGTGTCCCCTCTAGTTTGACTTATTAGAAATTCAAGGATTTGCTAAAGAAACTGGCGACATCAACCACAACTCACAAATAAAAAGTAATCTAAGGAGAATTACCCATTTGAGCTGTTGAGCTTTTTTTTGAACAAATATTTTATCAGAATTTGTTAATACAAATTACATTGTCAACAGATGCAATATCATCAACAATAACCATGTAGATACAGCCTTATATACAGCACTCTGTTTCACCTTGTTTAATCCAAAGCTCAAGTCATCTGGAATGTAAAAGGGTATATCCAATACATCCATCTCAACAAAAATAGTTAAAATACTAACATAAATTAACACTTTCATCATATGAACTTTGAAATACAGACTTTTCCAGGAATATGTCAAGTTCCATCTGTAATTTTGCTGTGATTTGCTCCATATAGTACACTTCTCTTACCTTTTTCCTTCACTGAGATTCTGTGGGAGGCCATGGTTTTAGCCAGAAAACCGTTCTCATTTTCTTAGTGAGCACAAGCAGGCGCTTTAAGAGATACAAGAAAAGGCCTGCTTATAACCGCCTTTCACACCATAAAATATTTTCTCTAAATATATTTGATGCATATTTGTTGCAAAGTTTGACAAAAAAATAATCGGACATAGATCAAGGTTAGGTGAACATTAAAAAGCAAGTAAATCAATTTTTTAATGCTCACTGTGGAAGCATTTCAGATAGAAGGAAAGAAAACGGTAAAAAACAATTGTCATTCTGTGAATGTATTTTTAATATTTGGCTACAGGCCGTAAATCTTCCAGATTTTGAGAGTCTTTTCTGCTTGGGGCCACACATTCTGACATTAAAAAATAAAGCTTGCGGTGCAAATGTCCAACGCTGAAGTTATTCATTGAAAAAACGATCATCTTAAGGAATTCATTTAGTTTAATGATTGCTTTACATTGTTGCATAACAACTAATGTATTTGACTGTAATGCTATTATTGTACTCCCTATAGGGGAAAACATATTTCACATTGTGGTCACATATTAGAAAAGATAATGACTTTCATTGTTTGTGCTTTCCTTAATATATATANGTGTGTGTGTGTGTGTGTGTGTGTGTGTGTGTGTGTGTGTGTGTGTTTTGAGAATGCAGGGAAATAAGAGTGTTTACGCCTTAAAAAAATACCAAGAAACAAAAAAATGTATTCTCATTAAAATCTGCTGGCCACAGTCTAAAAGACAAACTGTGTTCCTCCTCTGTATTTACAGCACTTCCTGACGACGTGAACTGACCCGTTCTGCACCAGAATATAACTTTAGTTGACCTCAGTTTATGTTCTGTATGATTCCACAGTTAATGTCCTCCTGCAGAGTTGGGTTTATTAGCCCACTGCATTGTTTGAAAGCCCCCCATCAGCACCCCACTGTCCCAAGCCAATAAAAGTCTGCTTTGACTTTGCTCATGCAAATGTGTCTTTGTTGGTGAAAAGGGGAGCTGGGGAAGAACCTGACACCAGACTGATATGACTAAGAGGAAGAAGAATATTAGAATAGATAAAACAAATGACCTGTGACGGTTGTATTAGTATTCATAGGGATAAAGATAACCACTTGTAGATCATTAAATAAATAAACAACTAATCAACACAGCTGTTTACAGTTCTTATAAAGTGAAGTTATAAAATTTATATTTGTTGTCTGCAGAGAATAGATAAAATAATGTAAGTGAAATTTTATAAGATTTTATAATCATGCCTGCAAGCCACTTCTGTCTCAGGGGTGGCTTCAGTCTGGTCCGCCTATAKGTTCATTTACTATTATTTTTTTCATTTAAACATATGTTATTTCTTTTAGACTTAAATCACAAATTTTAAAGAAGTTATAGATGATCTGCGACAGGGTTATACAACTCAGTCTGCTTTCCTGTTAATTCATTTAATACAAAATCATATTTTAAATCAGAAGAAAATGTTCAATTATTTTTTAAATTTAAAATCTAATTTATTTTTATTTAGGCCCTTGACAAAAAATAAAGCAGACTGTGTTTATTTAATTGCTGGTTGTCCAGCCCCTGAGCTGTTGGTTTTCAGTAACTGGAGCAATTTAGTCAAAACAGACTATGCTGTCTGCTGTTCAGTGCAAGTAAGATACTGACGACATTTAATTACTTCACACAACCCCACTTAAAAAAATAAACATCAATTTTATTTTGGGGTTGTCTGGTCTAAAAAATGTTATTCATTCTAAACCATAACTAACATTATATTTGAAGATTTAATGACTAAAGTGCTAATACCCTTCCATTAGCTTTAGGTGTATTTTGTTTTTAGTTTGAATCACTAAACGTTACAGAATGAATTCATGCTGGACAACTTTCCAGGTCTAAGCTGTCTCCATAGTCAAATCATTTGGCCACAGATAAGGTGAAAGCTTATTCTTTGAAATTCCCTTTGTGTCACACAGATTTATTATTCAACGCAACGTATGGTGACCCAGTACAATCAGGATACGAGTTGTGATTCAGGGACTGTAGGGGAAAAAAAGCGAAACAAAGTCTTGAAAGCAGTGCTGGCTGCTGCAGAGCACATCATGTGCTTCATTTGTCTGAGCTGGCATTGCAGCCGTGAAATAACTGCTGGAGGTCATCAACTCATACATGTATGTTTCATAAGCTTTGTTATGTGTGCTGGTCCTGCAGTTGAACGAGTTGAGAGGGTGAAATGAACGCGATGAAAGCGAAAGGAAACAGAGGGAACAGGATGTGATTTTTCTTTCACAAATGAGTTTAATTATTTTTACCTGCCGTCAATAAAGGTGGCATACAGCCTGTATGTGTGTGTGTGTGTGTGTGTGTGTGTGTGTGTGTGTGTGTGTGTGTATACGTGTGTGTGTATACGTGT
>NW_013952498.1:1491695-1498033 GCF_001266775.1 Austrofundulus limnaeus | reverse complement strand
GTGTGTGTGTGTGTGTGTGTGTGTGTGTGTGTTTGTGAACATGTATTTGTTACCTTTTTAGGACCGTTTCTGGTATACACACCTACCTTGTCAAGACCAGTAGTCTTTATGGGGACTGAAGACTGGTCCTAATAGTCCTAAACCTAACCCTAAGCCATAAATGGAGTTTAGGTTGGGGTTAGGTTTAAGACTAAGGTGTGAATTGAGTCCAGGTTATGTTTAAGAATAGGCATGTACTGGGGGAGTTAGGTTTAGGGTAAGGAGTCAGGTTAGGCTAGTATTTACTAAGAGGATCACACCTGCCCCCCGATGGCTCCTCAGAGTTGGTAAATCCCTTAGGAAGTGCACGCTCACTCGAGATCAGGTCCAGTCCTGGGCCACTGGGTCCTATCTTCATGGGACATGAATGGTGGAGTTGGCTGTTCCAGTTGGAGTCGGCCTGTTGATTTGTATGTGCTGTAAGATGTAGTGGAAAATGGCTGGCATATTCCTGTGAGTGTAGGCGTTCTGTATGAGAAGAACTCAGCCAGTACATTGAGTGTTTGTCTTGTGCTGTGCTTCATAGGGAGGGAGGAGAGTTTAGAGAATTGACAAAAGAATGTGATCGTTAGCCAACGTCATATCTCCTAATGTCGGGAATCTGTTTTTAGTATTCCAGAACTCCAACTCTTATGAATCAAAGGCACGGAGTGCAAGAGGAGCCTGTTATGAGTGAGGAGCTTCAGGAAAATAAAGCTTCTTGGACAAAGACCACTTCAATGGCCACCTGTGTATTATAGCTGCAATAATGCTAAAAGTTACTCCATGGCTAATCACAAGTGATTAAGTGTTATTGTAATTGATTCCTTTATTAAAATTAAATAACATTAATTCAAACGTGTCCATGTTTGCAATAAAAAGTCTCTGAATAGTAGTGACTGTATTAATTATCTTGTGACAATGTCAACGACAGGCTCCGTAGATCATCGGTTGTGCATCTACATCTAACATTAGCTGGATTCAAGATGGCCACCACGGCTATTCCACCTAAGCAAACATAAAACTGGCTGTACCTCAGTAACATCGACAGATTTTAAGCCGAAGTTTGGTGTGTTAGTAACTGAGCGTTATCCCCAAAACATCCTTTGAGTGCAAACAGATTACACAGGTTTGATTTTCAACTTTAGAGTCAATTCAAGATGGCCGTCAGAGCTAACTGACTTCAGCAAACTCAAAAATTGTTMAAACTTTGACAGTTGTATAGATACTGAACTAAAAGGTAGTGCAGTTAGTAGCTGAGTATCGATTCCATCACATAGTCGAAGCACTAACTGTTTTCTTTAAAGGGTTCTTTAAAAGATAGATAGTTCTCTTTCCAGACTTTGTTGCTTTTRAATCAGTTTTTATATAGAAAAACCTGCACCTGCAAAAGGTAAGTCCAGATTATTTAAGGTGTTCGGACAGTGGAAGCCTTCACTCAGTTCTGAGGAAACCATGTGGATGCCAGAGGTGTATCTTTTTGTTTCATAATATTGTCTATTTGTCATGTCTGACTCATATTTCTGTGTACTGTATCTCTGAATGTGTTTATGTGCAGCTGGAGGCTCGACAGATAGCCCGTCGATCAGAGCGCGAGGACCGGCTGCGGGGTTGTGGGTAAACGCAGACAGACACAGAGTGAAGACTTAAACAGGGAGGGGGAGTATTTGCTGTAATTTAGGAGAACAAGGGAAGGGAGGGCCGGCATTTACATTCATCACAGAAGCTCRCTTTGCCTCGGCTCACATGACGTGAGAACAGAAAGGAGAGAAGGGGAGCGCCAAAGCAGCTGAGATAAAATATAAAAACTACAGAAGGAGAGATGCAAGCAGACAGAATGAGGTTGAGAAAAGAATTTCTTCCTGTGTTGCTTGTTTTTTTTAACCTTTAGGAATGTGTTTCTAGCTGAGAATCTATAAATAAAAACGTGTTTGATTTTCAGAAGTGAGCAAACATGAAATTCTCATGAGTCAAATGGCGGCCTTGTATTTGTAATTACACCATGTAAAAACTAACAGAATTTCAAAATAATGTTAGTTTCAAAACTCCAGGGTGAGACCGTGATCAGCAGAAAAGGTGTCCAGGTTGGATGATCGTAAAGCTGCGGGTCAGCARGAACACATCTGAACATATTTGCATGACTACAGTCTGCTGTGTGCGTCTAAAAGTGTGTGAGTGTGTGTGTCTCACTGCGTGTGATGAGGGCCAGCTTGTTTCAGCACCGGTGAATTATTAAGTAAGCACATTGCAGTCTTGAACGTTTCTTCGTCCTCTTCTTTACGTGCACTCCCACTGTATCTCTGTCTTTCCTTTACCTTTTCACTTTTTTATCCCTTTTCATGTTTCACTGGCTCTATGTTTTATACATTGATAATATTTATTAGAGCTAACTGAGTGACAGAGAAAAGAATCAGCTGTAATAAAACACGAGCTCAAAAAACTTGAGTGCGAACAAATTAAATCTTGCTGCTGTGCATTAAGTAATAAACTCATTAACTGTGAATGGACCTAGTCCTTTGTGATGCTCAGTATATTAATGATAGTGTTGAGTATTTTCAAATCCATGATTATTTAATCTTTGTTTATTATTGTTTATTTCTACATAAATTTCACAAATCATTTTCTTAAAATGTGCCGTGTTACTTTTTTAATCAAAGACCAAACAGGAGGATGACTCAAAGTGATCCTCCTGTCTTCAGCTTCAGCTTTTTTTTAACTATAAGCTCTTAAAAGGAATAGCTCAGAAACTCTGAAATGGGGTTCTGTGGAAAGGCTACAAACAATTAATATCTCACCTGCTRTAGATAGCTCTTTCAGCAGCTTCATTTTGGAGAAATGACCACAAGATGCCAAGTTAACCTACAGTCATTAAGGGYCGAAACCAGTCCTAGAAAAACTTCAGTCTTAAAAATCTTATTGAACTATTTTATTGCCTTCAGTTTGCATTACATGATTATTCTGGCAAAAACATGATGAGACTCATCTCAGAAGTGACCATGGCTGCACCAGAAATACTACAGCTACCACTATTTGCTTTTGAAACTTACCATAAATAAATAACTTAATTTGATATTAAAGATAATGTAAAGGTTTATATTTTATCATTTATGCAAATTGCTGTAAAATACGTGAGAGTGAAGCTGTTTAAGGACATCAGCAATCTACTTTGGCTTTGAACTTGCTGTCAGCTCAACAAGCTAGTCAGAATTAAGTTATTTTTATAAACTGAGGTTGTTTAGGTAAAATATTAATTGAGCTTTACTGTTTTACAGAACCCCATTCCAAAAGATTTGAACTATCCCTCATGTCTCTGAGCTTGTTTGTTCCTCTTAAGGTCACACAGTTTAAACAAGGTGAAAAAGATGGTCTTTGTTTACATTGATTAAACACTAACCAAACAGAAAAACAGCAAAGACTGAAGCATGACAAAGAACTCTTCTCATCACCCTTGACTGACGTGCTGATTTACAGTTTGTTACAGCGAGGATGCCGTGAAATCTCGCTCCACTGTTTCCTCACAGGAACACAGTGGGTGTTGTTGGGACAGAATCTGTCACGGTTTGTTAACGAGAGTCTCACCGCCTGTCAGCAGGAACAAGAGTGGCAGGGGTTTCAAAGTGGACAGACGTATATGGTTTAAGGAAGGTCAGACTTGGTGTTAAAGTTTAAAGAGGAAGATGGGAGGATGTTTTTTGCCCCTCGTGTGAAATCTGTGGAGCAGTAATTAACTTTAGTCTTAATTTTTATTCTCTGTCTCGTCTGAGCTTGTGCTGTGACGCCGTGCAGAAAAAGCACTGACTCATCTCAGCTTATGCAAAGAGAAAGGTCTGTTCCCTTTCCACCAAATGGTGCAGAGGAAGAAGATAAGACTAATAAAGAGGTTGGAGAAAGGTCCACAAAGRGGATCGGAGGGAAGGCTGGAGGTCAAAGAAGGAGATAACTGAGTGGTGGTTGATGATCATGTCAGGAAAACTGAAAAAATAGGGGTTAGACAAGGGGAGAAAAAGGAAGAAGTGGTAAAACAAAGCATAGAGAGGAGCAAAAGAAGAGAGGACACGTATGACTGGTATAGTTGCAATAAAGAGGAAGGGGGACAGAGTGTAGGAACTAAGAAAAAAGGCCAAAAAACAAAATAGAATACACATGGGAGGAGAGACTTTACTGATGTAATGCACTGTTTTAGATTAGACTAAAATCAGCTCAAACTCTTTGAACAAAAAAGGCTAAATGTAAGTTTGCTCCACTGAACATAAAAAAGTAAAGTAAATCCATAATAAATAGAAGGAAATGTTGGGAAAGGAAGAGAAACCATTTCAACCCGTAAGCAAAAAATAAATAAATAAAAGCCTGTTTTTTGTGAGCAAGTCGATTTATATGAAGTTTTATATAATTAAATCAGAGAAAAAAGCCCATACTCTGTTTTTCATTGTTTATTTTCAAAATATATTTAACAAATTAGTCATAATTAACTATTAGCATATGACCTGTTGCAGATAGCTCTTTGAACAACCTTTGATTTGAGAAAAAGAGTTTAATTCTGACTGGACTGAAAAGAAAATGGTAAATCTGAGTGGTGCATAAAAAAAAGAAAGAATGAATGAATTACTGTGATTTCAAACAACTCCAATCTCAAAAGTTTCAAATGCAAATGCTATTTTATAAATTTCTTATATAACTGTACATTCTGCATTACATGGTTTATCCAATGGATATCTATGATTATTTGCAAATACAAACAACAGAAGTTGTAATTAGCTGTTCTACTTTTGTCTCATGTGTAACACTCAAAAGGAATAYTACAATATTTCTACTGAAAAGACAGAGTAATGCAAAATGGATGTGGATAAAAAGGTTTAAAAAATAGAGCTTAGATTTAAAAAAAAAAAGTGTGGGCTTTATCCAGGTACTCTGTTTTCTTCTCACAKTTAACTGGTAAATAATTTGTCAGTTGCTGTGAGTGAGAAAGTAAATGCTCTTGTTTGTCTTTGTGCGGCCCTTTGGATGGACTGGCGACCCGTCCAGGGTGTACCCCACCCCMCCCCACCCCGCCTCTTATGATGTTTGAGAAAAGCATCAACTTTGCAATGCTGCTCTGAAAAACAGGAAAAAGATAATGACAGAAACCCCTGTTTTTATAGAGTTCTATCTGCTCTTCAGTCCCATCAAAATTAAACTTTATTTTCCAAACTGAGGTCATTTAAAGAGCAACCTTCAACAGGTAAACTASTAATTGTTGATAACAATCKAACASTTATTCAAGTCATCTGTTAAAAACACTCCTGTCATGGTTAAAAAATTCCAATAACCTGCAGCATGCAGCATAGGGTTCAATTCAACAMAACATTCCCCTGCATCACGAGCATGGTTTTGAATGGTGGGAATGTTTTGCTCCACCAGCGATTAAAGAAAGTATCCTCTACAGCAGCAGCTTTGGGAGATAATTTTCAGTCTGTCCTCAACCACAAAAGGTCCATCTACTGTAAGCCATCATTACTGATACCATGGCAACCCAAACTAGTGTTTTTCTTCCATCTYGCTGGGGTCTGACTGTAAGTGGCCTGATACAGCACGGTCCTCATCAACCTGCTCCATTGAGATTCGCTCATTTCATGTCTCCATCAAACCTTTGGAACCTGCCTGCTGTTCTTTCTTGACCCACTCTTGTTGAATCAAGCAGGAATCTTATTCAGTGGTCTGTTTTACCCTGTTTTAACGTGGCTCTGATCACTTGATGTCTTATACACCTGGACGCTTTTTGTTAAAAGGGCAATATCATGTAAAATCAACTTTTTTGAGTTTTATATCATGTTATAATGTTACACTCTCATAAAAAGCATGCCCAAAGCCTTGTTTTGACTCATTCATGCATGTTTGAGAAATCCTGCAGCATTTTAGGMAGCCATGCTGAGGARCAAAACGACAGGTGGGGACCAGAAACGCCTTTTGGTACCAGGAACGCCCCTGGGAYGTGTCTTTAAGCTGAACTTCCTCATCAYRGAGCAMACCTCCCCACCCACCACCCCTCGCCCATGACTCCTGCAGGCTCTGGGCAGTAACAGAACAAAACTGAAAGTGAAACTTAAGCTGTCTGCTGAGCTTCACTACTTCTCACTCAGTGAAGCTATTTTCAGATTCAAAATACCTTTGAGGAAATGTATTTTCAGAGGCTAAGTAAATTGCATCATAGCGCACGCACGCGAAACAACATCCCCACCCCCGACGGGATGGGAAGGAAGCAGGAGGAGGTTCTTAAAGAGACAGAGGCCAATTTCAAGGCGTTTAGAAGAGGAAGTGATGAGAAGATAAGTTTATTTTCTATT
>NW_013952498.1:1482592-1491493 GCF_001266775.1 Austrofundulus limnaeus | reverse complement strand
GCTAAAGGTGACATAGATACTTTATTATGGTATAGTATTTAAATATATGCCTGAGAAGCACATAATATTGGCCCTTTAAAACTGGAATGTGGTGTCACTGAAAATTAAGGGTTTTTTGTTCACTTCATATTTAACATGGTTCATATCTTCAAATACCTTTTGAAACTCTATGGCTATTCTATATATCTACAGTTTAACTATTAAAAATGAGCCTGAAAGGCATTTTAAAGTTTTGGAATTTAACAATCAGTTACATAGTTACAGGTTGTGATTGGGCACTTTGGCAAAAAATGATTATTTCAATAAACCGTTTTATTTGATTTATGACAAAGCACGGTCAAACAATGTATTGGTGAAAATAGCCCCATATCTAATCACATATCACAGTCAGACATGAAGCAGAAGAAAGAGAAAAGAACAATAATATGATATAGAGAAGGTGAAAGCAAGGCAGCTCGGGGGGTGCTGAGGTGGAGAAGAGAAAGTTATGGAGCAAGTAAAATGGCCGGGGTAAATTGAGACCAACAGGGCTGGAAAATAGGACACATAAATTTAGGACTCTCTGTGTTTTTCACCACCTCTTCTTTTTTTTCTCCCTCTTCTGTGTAAAAAAAGGGGAACACACACTGTGGGCCGTAAAATTAACTAAACCAAGACAATGAGGAATTGTGAAAAGAGATTTGCAAAGGACAATTTCTATCAGAAAATCAAACATATTTTATARCAAGAAAAAAATAAAAATCTTTAAAAAGCTTGGATGAAACCTAGTGGTGTTACAACAGTAAACATGAGTTCTGCCTGTACATAAGCTTATCAGAATCAGAATCAGTTTTATTGCCATTGTCAATGAACAGGATTCACAGACTAGGAATTTGCTTCGGTCTAAAGTTGCAATACCTATCAAATATAACAAAAGAAGAAAATACAAAGAATAAGGGAAAAATATAAAAACATATGTACACCAGTTCAATACAATAATATCCTTATTTCTCCGATCCATGCAATGCCATTTTGTGTGTTTTGTCCCAGTGCATGTGTCAAAAGGCATGGTGTTCTGCACCTTTTGTTACTTTTATATAAAAGGTTTTTTTTTCTGTTCTACTTGCCTCTTGTCTGTGTTTGGATCCCCCCTTGTGACACCGTATGTCCCACTAAAAGTCAGAAAACACTGCYGAATACTGTCTGAAAAGTTACATACTGAGAAAAATCTAGGTCATGCTTTTGTAATTGGAGGTGGACACATGGATACTTCTTTGGCATCTTGAACACCATTAACAAAGTACCTCATTAGGCTGCAACTAGTYGGTGAACACAATTCAAAAGAGGGTCATCAAAATGGCTCAAAACATTTGTAAGAGTTCTCAGAGGCAGCCTTATCAGTTGAATTTTCAATGTTTAGATAAAATTTTGTGACAAATGTTCTCTTATAACAGTCAGAGTTGTCATAGGTGTCTCAAACCCTCCTCCGTTTAATTTCCGTAAATTCTAAAGTGTCATTTTGAMACCTGCACAAGAGGTTTCCTATGACAGGAAACATTTGAGACTACAGTACTGAATATTTCCCAAACCCCTGATTCTAAACAATGATTAGGATTTGGTTCAAATCTACATTTTAAAAAACATACTCCRGTAGAATCAATTATAAAGTCTGTGCAGCCCATATGACCTTGTTGCATGCAGAAGTACACACTTTCTATCTAAARTATTGGTGACAAAAGAACAAAAAACACAAAAGATCAAGAAGGAAGATGAAAACCAACACAGATGCTTGATTTGTGGAAATAATGTGCAATAAGCTTTGCTGCTATCAACATTTGGATAACTTATCAATAAAGGAGGCCACAAAGTAAAAACAAAAAAAAACTTCATCTTTAGTGAGAAATTATTCATATTTTGTTTTTTTCTTCTCATCTTTTTATCATGCAGTTGACAAATTAGTTACACTGTTGCCAGCTATGGCTGTAGTGAAAATGGTAGACTCCTGAGTGGAATATTTTCATCCAGCTGACCTAAACATGAGAWCTTTACCTGCACAGATGTAGAAAAGCATGATCAAATATGTTTAGGCTTAAATCCAAMCCTGGTCTGAGCCAGACTTAGACTGAACAAGGCAAGTCCCAGTGTCCTGCTCTGAGACCTCGATGAGGTCTGACCTTAGACTGGGTATCATAATACATTTTTCTAATATGTTTAGCTGTTCTTACAATGTTTAAAAGAAAGGTCATGTAACATTAGGATTGTGTGCTGGGGAGAAGGTTAGACTTGAGGCTGATTTATTCTTCCACTCTTACATCTAGCCAACAGTCTTGCATGACGAAAACTGCGTAACTTCCACCTACCGCCTCCCGCTGACACCTCATCCTCTACATAACCCCCAGGTCCTGCAGACYTATGCAGCTCGCTGTGTGATTGGTCAGAATTTTGTGGGYGTGTATGTTTATGCAGAGCAGTGGGTCCTTCTGCATGTCATTTTGTTAAAAATGGTCTGCTCCCAGAAGCTGGTTGTTGAATTACAAAAATGGAGCGTGCAATCGATATTTGTGCTGTTTTTCMATCTTCAACAATAAAAACCGAGTTTCCGACTCCTTATCCAAAAATACRTGYCTCTTTTCCAACGTCTGATACATCAMTGAGTGAAATAAACAACTATCTATCCTGCTGTTACTGATGCTTGTTATGCTTAGTTAGGTGCGACGTGTGTTACACTTGAAGGGCTTTAGGTGGTATAATTTATCCCCAGCATCTTCTACATTAGTATAAATACTGAATAGAAAAAGACGTCCGAAATTACATTATCTCTGATCTGCTGTCTCACGTCTTGTGGAAGTATAAACCAGGCTTTAAAAGCCTCACGTCTCATTGCACAGACTTGAACACAGCAGTTTCAGTAAACCGGGTTCTGTTGGCTTCAACGCCCAACAATGAGAGAGGGGTGGGAACGTTAGGTTTAGTATTATTTTACAAATCTGTTGGTTTGACAACAAGCCACAGATGGAGGTTTGGTGCGAGGTTTAACTATATATACAATACTTCATCAGCTAATGCTTTGGTACTAGACTGTATGCAGTACACTACTGTCTTTTTCCATCCATTGTGGTAATTTTTTTAAATCTMAATAAACTTGAATTGACAACAGGCAGACAAACACTGCACCAAAGTCCAAAACCAAACAAAGAAGGAGAATGAAAAAATATATCAGTGCAGAAACCATAATTAAAGCAAATTATTACAAGGGTGTCTGAAAGAAACTGGAACAAATAGAAAGAYAGACGTAACGGGGTGTCAGGGGGTGTATATAAAAATGGAACAATGAAAAACACTGACAGAATGTGGCACAGTAACATTCACTTTTAATTCTCTTATCATTTACAAATGCTCTTAATTGCATCTGTTTTAGCAAGGACACAGTGTTGCCAAGCTGAACGACACATTACTTTAATAGAGAACAGGACCTCTGTGATTACTACAACAATAGGTGCTATTGTAGGACTATAATTGTAAATTTAAATGCACACATTTTTGTTGATCCCACTGGAATAAAAAAAAACCTCGAGAGAACTTTAGGCAGTCTTCTCTAGAGAGGGAACAATGCTTCCAGAAAATTGTGAAGGATTGTCACTTTTAACTGTGATGAAACACTAAAGAAGAAAGGACTTGTTGATGTAAAAAAAAGGAAGTATGGACATGAATTGCTCCACTGACTTCAACCATGTGCAGTGATTAAATGGTCCAAATGGCTTACACACACACAGCAATTATCCAGCATCGGCTCTACACTATCATTGAGCCTGTTTCCTCTGAGAAATTAGCACAAACATRCAAGCAGTGATAGTTGTGCTCAGAAATGAAACTGCTCACTTTCTCCTCACAAARAGCTCAAACCCCACAGGCAAATGACCATGTTTGAGATGAAGGGAAAAAAAAGCCTAAATGATTTTAGGCAAAACTGAACTGACTGAATCTTGTTATTGGTGTTTTTCCCAGAACAAGACTGTCAAAAACCTCATCATCTTCCGACAGACCATGAACATCCAGGCCAATATCCAGCACGTCCTCTCCCTGGTGGAGGCCCAGCTGAAACTGGGAAGCCTCCTCTTCTTCTTCAGCTAACCCCTCCACGTACTCCACGTGGTCCGCCCAGCTGGAAGCGGGGAYTTCGACCGACAAATCCTCCTCATCKGACCCAGACGGAACCGGGTTACTGGACTCGRTGGGTGAGTRGGTCCTGCCGTGCGACTGCAGCTTCGCCCAGCACTTTTTCTAAAAACTTAACCCGTCTCTCCAGGGTTGAGCAACGAAGATGGCGGCAAAAAGCACATGCTTCGAGCTCCGCCAACRCTCTCCGAGCAWGAACAATCCCCAGACAGACCAGACAAGCCTCGTGCTGGTCCTTCTCATGGAGCGAGAAGCTGCAYCCCATGAGGACAGGGGCAAACCAAAGACTTCTGCTCCTTTTGAGGTAATTTTGTGCTCATCCCGACCCACAAAATTTGTTCGTTGAATTAAAAAGGCAACTCAAAGCTAGCGCTCCGCGGGCAGACATACTTACCAGTAGGCAGCAGTGGCTCACACCAACAAAAGCAGTTAAGCTAATTTTAAGAGCCTTCGAACAAGCAAAGCTAATCAACAGCAGCTAATTAGCCTGACTCGAAGAGGTGTTCCTAGCCAGGTGAAGAGCGTAAGAACTGAGGAATGGCTGTGATGGCGGACATTATATAGTGCAGGCGGAACCTGTCTCCTGTCGTCATCACATCACCTGCCTAAAGGCGTGATTAGAGGTGGCTTCAGCCAGGACACGCAGGGGCGTGGTTTCCCATACTTACGTGTTGTAYCGAGTGAATCGACTGAAAGGGAACACAAAAATGAAGATGTCAAATTTTCGGGTCTACTCAAGTGTAGGTGTGTCACTCTGCACGTGATTGTGGACAGATTGTGAACGAGCAGCTTCAGCAGTTGTGACTTTATTGTCCAGTATACCGTCATTTTTTTTGTCTTTTTTTTTGTCTTGCACTGTTTACAAGTGCACGTATAACCATGGGTGGCCAGTTTGTCAGAAACCTTCCGGTGTACAGTATCTGCTCATTTTAGACTGCTTTGTTGAGCTCAAGCTGCATGCGTTCGTCCACTAAAACAGATCAAAAGGTTTGCAAGTTATCTCCAGGAAGAGTTTGCACGAGATGTTTGCAAATTCTGCTTTGGTTCAGTCAATCCATGGGCAGCAGTCTACTGAAGTCAAAAACCCCTGGAACCACCGCTGGGGTGGATCTTAAAAACGGTTAGAACTAGAAATCAATCAATCAATCAATCAATCAATCAATCAACTTTATTTATAGAGCACATTGTAACAACCACAAGCACAACCAAAGTGCTGTACAGTAAGGCATAAGTTAGACAATAAAAGAAATATAAAACACATATCAGGTTCACAAATGGAGACACATTGGCTGACGCTAAATCGATGAGAACCGCTTAAAGACACACCCATGGAGAAGGGGGTTATTGGGTTCAAGGWCAGGTGAGTTTTCTGGCCAGTTAAGAACAGTAACATCATGATCACCGAACCAGCTTTTGGTACTTTTGGAAGTCTGGGCTAAGACTAATTAACTCTAGACAAATGTACTACTCCTCAAGTCAAGCCACTCCTGAACCAGAAACATCAGAAGTGTCTTTCCTGGGCTGAGGAGACAAAGAACTGGACAGTAGCTCAATGGTCCAAGGTCTTCTTTTCAGTAAAGTCACTTGGAAATCTAGCTTCTAGAGTCTGGAGGAAGAGTGAAAAGACACAGCATCTGTGTTGCTTGAAGTCCAGAGTGAAGATTCCCCAGTCAGTGATGATTTGTGGTGCCATGTCATCTGCTGCTGTTGGTCCACTGGGTTTTATCAAGTCCACGGTCAATGCAAGACATTTTAGAGTGCTTCATGGTTCTTTCTGCTGATAAGCTTTATGCAGAGGCTGATTTTTTTTTAGCTACACCTGTGAAATTCATGTGAAATTGCAAAATTTGTGATATTTGTTGGCACTAGTTTTGAGCAAATACAGTATGTTACTCATGTGTGAATTACTCTCAGCTACAATCAGACCAAATTTCATCTCTCTATCTATAAAACTGACAGTGTTATAGTCAGTTTTGCTATAGCGGCCAGGTTGACTCTAAAAGATTATCAGCTGTAGATGCACTCCGAATTATTGATTTTTCAGAGTTTGAATCAAATCCAGCCGCTGGTTCATTGAGTTTGCTAACCCAACAGACAAATCGACACAAAGAAAATCATTCTTTTGCATTTAACTGTAGGTGGAAAAGAAACGTGTGGGTGTGCTGCCATGCAATTGTTGCTAGTGTGCAAAAGTTATTCCTACATTTTTATTTTTTTACTCTCAGGTCATCGAAGCTGGCTGCTTTCCATCGTTTTCTACTAATTGCTGACTCTCCTACATTTAAATCTTGCACACGTTATCTCTGTGCTGATCTACAGCAGCAGCCTTTTCTCATGGATTAACGCTCTGTATTTATTGTGCAGAGGCCCTGGGGTGATCAATGACAACTACAGCTGTTTGTACCACGACAAAGCCATTCCTTCTAGACAAGCTGAGGAGAAAAATCTCACCATGTCTTGATAATGCGAGCATTTAGCAAAAGCTTTAGATTGCACGATTACTGCAGTTCAACAGTATCAAGCCTCCTGGAGCTCAAAATCGTAGCTGGAAAAAAAATGGCAGCATGATGGCTAATAAACACACAAACAAATACTCAAATAAACACACACATTCACACAAAATGTTAAACTACTGGGTGAATAATTTTGGCTTCTACATCTCTTCCTCCTCCTTTATCTGCTCTCGTCTTTCACAGATGTGGGTGCAGCTGTGCCTTTATCCATCTTTCTCTCCTTCTTCAGCCCGCTTCCATTTAGGCTGTGATTTCCAAGAGGCAGCTTCTGTTTCTAAAGCACCATCAGCTATGGATAGATGGCAACACACCTGCTGCAAACACACACTCTGTCTTTCCTTCCTTCTCTCTCTCTCTCTCTCTCTCTCTCTCTCTCTCTCTCTCTCTCTCTCCTCAGTCATGCTCTGAGTGCACTCATCCTCTTACTTACCGTCCAACCCTCCCACACTGATCTCATTCATTGATATAGATGTGCGTGCCCTTTGCCTCCATCCATCTCTCAGCCTTCCCTTCCTCCTCCTTCGTCTTCATTTCTCATTAAAGCTGGAGTCGCCTGGCTTCCTCTCTCCATTCCTTCCATCTATTCAACTCACACACTTTTCAAGCCTTTTTTTAAGTAATTTTTTTCTTCACAGTAACTACAGAACCGCTTCCCTTTAGCTGCATGCAGACATGGAACGGGTGTGGCAGCTGTGGTTCCACTTTTTTATTGCTGCAGTTCAGCTCCAACCTCAGGAGGAAATGATCAAAGTGAATAAGGTCTTTTGAGTGAAGGGTGTGTTGGAAGCTTGAACTTTGTAAGCCTTGTGCAATGTTACTTTCATTTCACATGTAAATTACAGGCAGAGGATTGGTCATTAAAAAGCATATCGCTTTTTCCGTTCATGGCAGTTTTAGGTAGACTCGGTTCGACTGGGGACCAAAAGTGCAACTTTTGTTTACATTTTCAGCAGGATGTAGTTCGTTTTCACACTGCACCGTGTCAAACGAACTAAACCCTGTGAACAACCTGTTCCCCTCACCTGTGGTGGAGCTGCACCAAGGACCAGTGAATGTAACGGCACRTAAAACCTCTGAACAAGACATTGAGCATAACTTCCTTCTTCTTGAAATGTAAACAGACACGTAAGTGCGTCAGATTTTAGCAGTTGTAGGATTTCTCTTTCGTTTTTTGGCAAAAGTGCCAAACAAACACTCTTAATGGGCTCAGCATGAATGGAAAGTGAGACAGAACCAGGGAGAATGTTGTTTTCCACACAAGGCGGCTGAGACAGCTCTGTATGAGGCGCTGTGCACTGAGTAGAAGCACATCCAACTTCATAGCAGTGATGTCCACCTTATACAGGTGAAGTCCACCTTATACAGACATCAGGCAAAGTATATACAAGATATGAGTAACTTTATTAGTATTTTTCTCAGAATGCCTTGAGCTGTAGTCCACTTCCAGCTTTTGGAGCGCTCTTCAGTCTGCTTGGCATTCACATAAGCCTCATCTCTACTGTCCAGTCTCATGCTGTTCGGTTCTGCTCAGGTGTGTGTCCAAGTCAGTGTGTCCCTCACTCTGCGGGCGTGAAAGCCTTGATAGTCCTGGGATTTAAATGTACTCTTCACAGATTCAAGTCAGCATGTGCCAGATGCAGTGTAGCAGCCCCAGAACAAAACTGAGCCTCCTCCATATTTCAGTGTGGGTACAAGTTTTTTTTTTTTTTTTCAGGTCTGTGAACCTATTTTTGATGACACTTTTTGTCAAAACGCTCCAGTTTTGTCTCATCTGTCCAAAGGACTTTCTCCCAGAAGCTTTGTAGCTCAGCAACATGCATTTGATCAAATTCCAGTCTGGCTTTTTTATAATTTGTTGTCCTTCTCAGCTGTCTTCCTTTAAGTTCACTTTGACTCAAACAGTGACTGATGATGTGATCTGACACTGATGTATCTTTATTTATCTCTAATCCTTTGGGAAGTTGTTCCGGGCTCTTTGTAGGATTGGGAAAAATCACATCGTGTGCGATTAATAATCAGAAAAAAGGTCACTTATGAATATTTGCCACTTTGTAATTACTGCAAGTAATGCTGTGTGATGATGATGTAGTTTTGTGTACGAMACATGCTCACTAACAAGCGTGCATGTGAGCCTATAACATAACAATGGGCCTCATGCAAGAACCGTTCGTACACACAGATTTGTTCTTAAGTTGTGCGTACGAGTGATTTAGGAGAATTTGTGGCATTCACC
>NW_013952498.1:1464751-1482333 GCF_001266775.1 Austrofundulus limnaeus | reverse complement strand
CATTAACACAGACCCAAATCATAACAGTTTGACCATAATGACCACCATTAGCAAACCTGACAACACCATCCTAACTGTGAAGCACAGAGGCGGCAGCATCATGATGGCAACGGTGTGGCTTCTGTAAATCAAAATGATTTAACACAGTTGTTTATACTTTTAGCAGCTCTTTTTATTCCACAGCTGACGCTGCAAAAAATGACAGATTTTCTTTTCTGGATCTCTGACAGACGGCCTTCGATCTCTGAACTCGTAAAGATTTTATTTTTTTAGTTTTCGCTGTCATTTTTCATGAACGAACACTTGTATCTGAGGTGGGAAACATAGCCTTATATGGTGTTTTTGGGGTGGTAATTATGCTAATCTCCTCTCGCGTGCACGAGCAGCTGGATACGAACAGGTGGAAATTACGCAGCTCATTTACGCACTTTTCCTGAAGATAGAAGAGTTTGTTGAATCTGACGTGACATGTTCATACGAACCCTTCATACGAACAAAATTAAGAGAAATTTAGGATAAGAATACGAACATGTTCTTGCATGAGGCCCATTGAATGAAGGTTAGCAGTTAACCCTAACACTACAAATTTCTTTGGTCATCTGAAACACCACCATAAACCGAAGTTTGTCAAGACCACCATCATGAGTTTGTGTTTTAAAATATTCCTGTTGAACTGAAGTTTAGAAGCAATGATGGATTTTCATTAGTCGATTTTAGTCTGGTTTTTTTCCTGTTGTTACATTTGTGAATATCAAGTTGTTTCGGTGGTTGTTGYGGGTTTTTATTTCTTGAACAAAAGGGTACAGACAAATTTATTCACATCTGCATGGCAGCATTGTTGCCTAACTTGTTTGTACACTGAATTGCATCATAGCGGTCTCTGTTGTCTTTGTTTTTGTGAATGAATTCCGTCAAGGAGCTCTAGACCTTTCATACATTTTAAACAAGCCTCAGTGTATCTAGTCTGAATGCAGCAGATTTTAACAAGAGTATTTTCATTTTCTAACAAGGCTTGTATGTGAGCAATCATTTTTTGATAAGTGTATATGTTTTATTGAAAACGTAGACATTTAAAATCTGGACCCTTTGGTTTGCTGTTTAATGACCTGAGCTTTTGACTGTATTCCCCACAAGAATGCAACGGTGTGCTTAGCTTTCATCACCAAACACGTAAAAAAAGTTGCGTGCGTGTGTGAATGCGTGCGTGCGTGCATGAGTGCATGAGTGCGTGCGTGTGTGCGTGCGTGTGTGTGTGTGTGTGTGAGAAAGCAGAACAATATTATTCTGATCATAATTCAGCCTGACTGTTTGTGCAGCAGCACATTAGACTGCTCCGGAGAGTACACTTTATGGAATTATCTTGAATTAGTCCACTGAATTCTTGTCCTCTTCAGCCCTCACTAAAACTCAAAATGTTGTACTCTCTGCTGTCTGTGTTGCTCCGTGATATTTTATTTCCTCAGATATGTCATGAAAAAAGAGGGGTTGTCGTGTCAACTGAAATAGCAGCATCTGGCCTTCAATCTTGACAGGTGCACACGTTTGTGAGTGTTTGTGTGACACAAGGCCAAAGATGAACAACTCATATGGCAATCCTCATTTCACATTCTGTCCATTTTCTTGAGATATTTACTCTTGGAAAAAAAACACCACAGCCAATTTTGAATTAAGTTTTGCAACTCTTTCACATTTTGTTCTCTGTTTTTTGGGGGTTTTTTTGCTTGTCGTCTGATGTTCATAAGTAAAATAATTATCTTTGCTATGTTCACTTAAAGAATCTACTTATTTTGAGCTTTTTGATCCAATCTAAACCCTCCAACCGAGAGCCACCTCTTCTTTCCTAGTCGCTTTCGCTCAAAGCGCAATATTTTCTGCTCGATCTCATTCTTTCCCCTACTATCTCAATTACTCCACTTTCCCACTTGTCTCCATTTCTCTTTTCCTCTGATCCGTCTTGATCGTATTTTTACCACTTCATTGTCTCAGTCCATTAGGCAGACACAAATCCTTTGGAGACACAGCCTAAGAGCAACCCAGGCCTCGCTCTCGGGGGCTCTGGTGCAGCCAGGAGAAGGATCCCAGGAGAGGAACACTCTGACTCGTGCCCGGGGAAATCCATTTAAACCTTCGCCACAGAAATATTGCTCTTTCCTACAGCCTGGTGCACTTAAGCACTTAATGAAGAAAACTGTATTGCCACAGTCTCACACACATACACACACACAAACAGAAAATTTTGGGGGATGGAGGTTAAAGGCAGGTGTTTTTTGCAACACAAAGATTAGGAAAGCAGAGATGTATATAATGCACAGAGGTCTTTTTGTTCATTGACGAGCGCATTTTTAAATGGGCGAACTGTTCCCTGCCACATCTTCCCTTTGAGCTGGAATGAGACRAAGCAGAAGGAAGCGCTTCAGCTGTGCCCGCCGGACTCACTATGTCACTGCAGCTTATGTCTCTGCTAGCACACCAACCTGTTGACACCAGAGGGTCAGCAGACAAAAGCAGGCATGACATTGTGGAGATATGGATCGCAAAGATAAACCAGTGACTTCATTTGGCAGGACTCATGTAAAAGTGTCGTGTTATAGCTTGAGCGTGGGCCTGAAGGGGCCAACAGTTTTCAACTTAGAAACCTTTTCTTATGATGTTACTGCAAGCCCAAAGTGCAGTGGTCCAAATAAAATTCTGTTCTGCAACAAACTAATAAAGTGAATGAAAAGCAACTTGTTGAAACTTCAGMTCAAAGACCAGCCAGCACACTGTTCACACATCAGGTCGCAATTGTTTTCTGAGCACTGTATTCGTCAGCTCAGTTTGATTTATGTACAAACCACTAACTGAACGAGCTAATATTTTATTTATTTATTTTTGAATGTCCAAATCCAGATCCCAGTAGGCCCCAGATAAATCATCAGCAGATTGCTTTATCCCATTAAGCGAGGCCTCGTAAACAGGCAGAGATCTAACTCTCCATCCCGGTTCAATCTCCAGCTGATCCTGTCACTGGCATCTTTTCTGTTGGCAGTTTGGCTTTCAAATCAGAGAACCCCCACCATCGCCGCCACCCCTGCCACCCCCAGCTAAGCCTGCCTGTCTTTCTGCACACAGAGTTAATACAGAACCCATATGGTGGCACAAGAAAAGCTGAGAGTCACTTGAATTCAGTCAAATCACTCATTTCAATTTCCCCATAAGAGTTCCACTTTTAGACATAAAGAGTCCATTAACAAAAGTGTTTTTTTTTCTTTAATACTCTCATTTGGAGCCCCAATTGTTAGTAAGAAGAATAAAGAATGTGTGTAAACTTTGGAAGATTAAATTTTAGTTTTGAGTCTAAAATAAATTGATGTGAAGGCATGGTTTGTTGGTGTTATCAAAAGCTGTTAAAGGTGGAACAGTGGAACACATTTAAAATATATAAGCCTTCAATGATGGATATTCAGAAGTGAAAGCATAAACTAGAATAAAGGCACAAGTGTTTTTTGAAGTACGTTTTTTATCACTGCAATCACTGCTAAGAGCAAGACTGCATTAAATCTTACTGACCAACAATTCACTTTCATTGTTTAAAACAAACGGCCCTCTTATGTTTCCAACTCTCAAACCACCTACACATACTTGTTTGCAATTTCTACAAATGTCAGTAACTTTTGCTTTTGCCCTACCTTGGCAGCCATAATCATGGAAGAGCCCCCGCGAACCCCGAGGATGGGAATATGGGTTTGGGCWGAAATGAAGTCCAGGATCTGAGCGATGGCCTCCTGGTCGGTGTCGTCTCCGAACACGACGCCCTGCAGCCAGTGCTCCGTCATCAGGTCACAGATGCTCTTGATGATGCTCTTTGGGTCRGTCTCATTCATGGTCAGCACCTCCACGTTGGGCTCCATGCGGAGGAAGTCCTTCTCCCGGGCCCCCGCCAGTGCCACCTCGCTGGAATTGCCCACCAGGACGACGGCAATGCTGAGGCCCTCTAAATTGTTGGGCAGGGCCAAGTTGTTGCTGCCCCATCCGCCACCTGCCCCGCCCTTTTCTCTCCTGGAGTGGCAGGCCGGGGGCAGGTGGAGAAGGCAGAGCAGCAGGAGGAAAAGAGGCAAGCAAAGGGAGGCGCTTGTGCAGCGGTGAGGTGATAGAGGAGAAGGTCGGCGGGGAGTTCGACATCGTTCTTGAACTTGGGCAACCACGAGTGGGGAGAAGCAGGCCCCAGCACGACCTCGAGGCGGGGAGGAACTGCAGCATCCGCAGACAGGCATAATGAAGGTGGGGGTCAGTAATACCTGAAAGGACAAAAGAAAAGGAGACAGAGATTTAATGAAGAAAGATCAAAAGAAAATGAATAAAAAGAAGAAGGTATGGTGACGATTAGAATGAAACACAAGTTAACATCTTACACTGATTGAATACAGTTAAATAAAAACATCTGTTACAGATTAAAATTAATAATAATTTACTTGCTTGGATGACTGAGTTTTGGTTCAGAAAAAAAACAATCTAGAATTTTTTGTAATGTGGTCTTTGGGCAGAATTTGGAATCCCTGATTATTCTAAGAATCCAGGTAGACAGTTTTGTCAACCAATCAGATCTGGAGTTGTAGCCTGTGGACATTTTTTCTGTAGACTTCCCCACGTGAGCTGAAGTATTCTAGAATTGCTTGCTGGCTGATTTATTTAAAGAGCATAATCAGTACTGATGTGTTGTCTTCATATGCATAATTAATGGCAACAGGTGCATGTAACATTGTTGCTAAATTATTATCGCTGGCCTTTACAAAATGGCAATCCTATAAAACAAGACAGACTTCATTTTAAAAAGAGACATCTCAACACTCTGACAATTAGAGTCCTTTAAAGTCTCTATTGGTTGTTTGGTTAGTTACTAGAACCAATAAACTCAGCTCTGTAGAGAGGAATTTGAAAGGCTACAAGGAAGCATAGCTCTTTAACAAAAGCTGCACAAAAAAGGCAATGCTGGAGGTCATCTTAAACCAGAAAACATCATTAAAACAATCAAAGAAACACAAATATAATATTTAAAAATTCAACTTGATGGACAGAAGGATGATTTTTTCTTTWAAAAAATCAAGAACGAGTGAAACTGCTTGTTTTTGGGTGGTTTTGCTGAAAAGTTATGGCCTATTTCATTGAAACTGATTGTTCTCCTTTTGTTCTCACCACTCTTCATAAAAAAAACTAGATATTTAAAGTAAAGCTGGAATAACGCCAGCATCCATATTAACTGGTTCTAGTACAATTTTTTACTCCCGCCCCTCCACATAAACAAACCAGACACTGCCCTTGTTAAACAAAATATATTTCTGATACTGTATGTCATCATCCAGGTCTTTAAAGAGTAACTTACCCCAAAATTAACTTTTTTAGCTGATAAACTGTCTGGAATGTGTCTAAAATGTTATATAGTACTATTTCTGTGCTAATTTTGACGTTTTTGTTCGTATTTGTTCAAATCTGCAATATTTGGTCCAAAAAWCGTCTTTGCTGCACACTATGGGTTGAGCATTGGTTACTGCAGTCTAATTTACATATTGGTTAACGGCTCTCCACCATGACGTGTCTTCTCCACGGTTTCGTCACAGCGGCCTGTTCTGATAAAAAGCCTCTCTCTAAGACACGCCCCTGCAGTAGTCAGGTGCTGGAACAGCTAGCATAGCATGAACGTCTGTTACAGCTTCGTATTAGCATGTTAGCGGCTAACATCACTTGGACACAATCACACACACACAGACACACAATGCCTCAGCAACAAAAGGCTTCATGTAATTTTGCAATTTTGCCTTGGGGCGGAGTTATCCTTTGGGGGGGATACACTTTAAGCTCATTGAGTTATGTAGTTCTGACCTTGTTTATTGCATGTTCAAATATTCATCTTTCTAATATGTTTAACTGTAATTTGGTGTTTTAAAAGCCATGACTGAAACTTGAACATAATACCGGTAAGCCCTGCATTGCTAGCACACACATGCTGGTTTAAAAATGTAAAAAATAAAAAAATAATAAAAAGCACAAGGTGGCTCCAATAAATAGAATCTCACAGGTTCAATTCTCAATAATAGAAGAAGGCAGGTATTATGTTCGTTTTTTAGATTCATACTACTCATACACGTATTGTTGCACAATTCTTGTAGAGATGCCTTCAGTCTGTGGCTCACGTTGCAGTTCACATCTTGACTTGATGTGCTTTATTTTCATTACCAATAAAAGCCTGTTATGTCTAAATAGGAAAACTTCAAAGTAGATAGTAAATGACTTGTGCTCATAAAGCACCTTATCAAGTCTCTWTGGACTCCAAAGTTTGAGCCAGCAACCCACCGGTTACAGGATGAACTTCCTACCTCTTGAGCCACTGTCGAAGTAGGGTCTGTTTCTAACAGAGTAGGCTCAGTTGTGATAAGCACTCTTTGCTGTGCTTGAAACACACAAACGATAACACTTCATTGCAAAAGAAAACAAAATGCTGATGTGGCAGCAAAACTTACAGTTCCTGGAGGGAAATGCCAGACATGGCATGTATAATGCATAATGCTCCACCACTTCCTGGACTGAACACTGTGAGGTTATATGAGCTGAGGTGGACAAGGAGATGAGAAACAGCTGAGTTAAACGAAACAGGGATGGGCATGGCAGGACTGAGGAAATGACAGATAATGATACACACGCAGGGAGGCAAATGAACAAACTAAAGCCAAAAACCAAACACTGAGAATGATAGATAGACTATAGTGACAGACTCATTTTATATGAAGCAAAAAATTCTGCACAATGTTATGACGTTGCATTACATTTAAGATGTTGGTCCTTTAAAAAGCGTAGTGATGGGAAGTTCATCTCTTTTCAGAGAGCCRACTCTAGCTGTGTTTCCATTGCAAATGTGCACAAAACTTTGAYGATATTCTGTAAAAGTCGAAAAAACACAGTTTCGAAACTGCAGTGTTTCCATTAAGAAATACTATTAAAGTCACACGTGAATAAGTTTGTTCTCGCGATAATTCATTACAAACATGGCGGCAATTGATGTAAACACATAGCATATTGCTACCGCGACACTAGCTATCATCGTCAGAGGAGACATCGGCRTCTTTTATCGAGGCTTTCCAGCGACAAGCCCCTACTTGGGAGCGGCTACGTATGCTGTGTTTTTGGGAAACTGTAGTTGGTGAGTTTTCTACTCTCTTTGACTACTTCTGGGATATTCCTACTGCTTCTACTTCCTGTTATCTTCTTCTTCTTCGTCTTTTTCACCAGTAGAAACAGCCGGTTGTTGATCACGTGACTCCCGTGATGCGAAAAAAGTGTTTCCATTGCAGTTTTGCGAAAAACACCAATTTCGATATGGCCGAAAAACCACCTCATCCCAGCGTAAAAACATTTTGTCGAAAAACGTAATTTTTTTTTCGAAATTGACGTGTTTCCATTGAGCAAATTTATTTTTGAAATTCTAATTTGCGCMTTTTCATGGTCAATGGAAACACAGCTTTTTTGGCTTCCAAACTGCTCTTAACTTATCATTTGTAGCCTCATTTTTCAGCTAAACTTGGCAAATATGAATTCTTTGTGTGTTCATAAACACTTTAGCACTCGGTGCTTTTATAAGAAGCATTATAATTGTCTAATTTTGTGTATTTATTCTTTTAAAAAAAACACAATTTCCTTTTTTTGGAGGAGGTGCTTATTGGTGGGCTGGGCAGAAGTCAGCCTGGCTGTGGCCTGCGGGCCGCCAGTTGAATACCCTTGTCCTATGTGATTTGGTCACAAGACCAGAGAAAAGGGGAAAAAAAACGAGGAGCTGGCTCTCACATGATGGGAGTCAGCTCTTCTGATTCAGTACTTCCCTTTGAGAAGGACACATCACTAAAAAAAGAGGAAAGAATAAGAAATGCTGAAAAGGAACGTGAAAAGAAGAAAGCAACAAAACACAAACAACTGAAAGGGCAGATGGAGGGAAGGACAACTCCCTGCTAGCTCTGACAAACCGTCTGAAGTGAGATGAGTGATGCAGAATTCTAGAGAAGCAGACAAACTGAATGATGCTGAAATTGATTAAGTGACTGATGGCGGAGGCGCTCCAGACAACTCAAATGGCTTTAACCGACACCCGCCCTGCTCACTCAGCCCTTACTGCAGTTGTTTACCCCAGACATTTGTTGTCCAGCCCTCCTCACTTGATCTGCTTAATTGTACAGCTCTTTCTCACTCTGACTGACTCCCTCTATCCCTGTGCGTCTTTCAAGAATAAGGATGCAGATGGGTGGAAGGGTCAGGTGAGACAGTAACACAAAAAAGCTACACAGCTATGCTACCAGCAACACGGCTGGAGACAAAAAGAAATAAAGAAAACCAGACGTGAAAAAGCAGCTCTCTGAGAAAGATGTTTGTGTGTTTACATCTGACTGAGTGGGAGAGCATTTGTCCCCTTGAGTTTATCAGCATATAGTCAGAGTAGGTGTAGGTGGGAATAGATGTTCACTTCACTTTTTGTGGGCAGAGATAGCAGCAAGGCTGATGCTCATAAACTCGAGTGGTGCATTGTGGGTATATCTCACATACGATTGCCGCTAACAAGGCAGATGGAAGCTGCAACACTGGAAAGAAAAAAGAAAAAAAGAAACACTAAAACAATATCCACCCCRTGAAGCTGACAGCTGACGAGACAGGAAATGACAGAGAGGAGGAAAAAAGCAGAAGAAGATTGAAAGAGGGATAAAKGGACGTGCGCGCAGATGACAGAACAACTTCTGTGGGGAAAACTAATTGCTGGAGGTTCGTCAGCGCTAATTTACAGGTCCCTGTGTTGATATTCAATTGCACACCACTCTGCAGGAAGAATGGAGGGGTGGGAGGGATGATAAGAGAAGCAGGAGAGAGAGAGAGAGAGAGAGAGAGAGAGAGAGAGAGAGAGAGAGAGAGAGACGGGCTGAACTAAGGAGTAGAAGCAAAGCTAGCAAAATGTTAAAGGTCTGCTTATCACCATTTTTGTGGCCGTTTTTAGTCAAACCTTAAAAAAATAACACTATGAGCAATCTCTTACAACTTTGCAAGATATGAGGTTGATTTATGAAGATCCCAAATAACAAGTGCTAAATTGCTGGGCAAACTAAAATTACAGAGCTATTAGTGGGGGTGTTGCCATTTACAAAGACTGTGTGTGAATGACAATAGGTGCAAAAAGTGATGCAGACCGCCTTGTTGAAATGAGGATTTTGTGCGCTGTACTGGATGTTGGTAAGAAGGCAAATGGTCTTATTTTTTGTATCTTAAAGAACTCAATGAAAAATAATAACTGTCATTATTAACATTGTGCAAATACTGTATTGTAAAGCAAGCTGCATTTGGAAAAAGATTCAGAAGGGAAAATAAGTTTCCCGTCCGAGGACCACTCTCACTAAAGAGCACAAAGTGATACCAAAAGCTTAAGAAACTTGGTTTTTGAAACATGGAATGATTTTTCCAGACATGCAGGGTAGAGTTATGATTGGGCCTAAAAAAATCAGACACAGCCCGGCCCTTGCCCATAGACGTGTTCGAGAGTCCAATCCAACTAATTAATTCTAATTAGAGGCCCGAGCCCGAAGTAAACCCAACATATTATTCTAACTGAGCTTTTAGTGGTTTTATTTTTAGACTATCATTTGAATGTTTTAAATAAATCAGATAGGAACAAAGCAGGGCAGGGCCACTTAAAAATTTGTTGTGCAGTGAACTGAACTCAACTCTTGACAATACTTTCTGTCTTTCATCAACGACAAGCATGTAATTTTGGCCCGACCAGGCCTGAACTTCAGATCGAGTTTGGGCTTAGGCCATAAATCTAAACTCTAATGTTAGTACGTATACTAAAATGAAAAAGTCCTGTCCATCTTTGCCTCAACATACTTCTATGATCAGGTTTCGAGCACAAATTTCATGAAGTCCAAATATCACTCCCACCTCTCAAACGACAGCCTGCATCTCACAGCCCTGCCGCAAACTTTTTACTTTCTTACTTTAATTTTACAGTCGGAGCTGATGTAGTTTTATGTTTGTTCTAATTCTGTTGATTGCTGTACGTAGCTGAGGAAAAAAATTAATGAATAAATAAATGAAAAAGAGGTTGTCTGCACACTGAGATGGACTTGTCTCACAAACATTCCTAATTTATGCAATTTTTTTTCAAAGCTGCCAAGCAGTTAGATGTTTTATTTATATTAAAGTGGGCTAGTTTTAATTTTATGATTTTACTCACTGCGGCAGTGGGGAGCGAATAACGGGCAGCATCTGAGTAGGGTTGGGAAAAACCATATTGTGTGCAATTAAATGGTAAATGGATTGAACTTATAGAGTGCTTTATCAAGTCCCCAAAGAGCTTTACAGACATTCACCCATTCACACACTGATGATGGTAAGCTACATTGTAGCCACAGCTGCCCTGGGACACACTGACAGAGGTGGGGCTGCCATGCACCGGCGCCACCGGACCCTCTGACCACCATAAGTAGGCAAGGCGGGTGAAGTGTCKACTGAGACGACTGGAATGGGGGATTGAACCAGCAACCTTCCAGTTAYGGGATGACTCCCCTAACCACTCCACCACAGCCGCCCGCAATTAATCATCAGAAAAACTGTCGACTATTAATATTTGCCAATTTACAATTACTGACGTTAGTGCCATGTGTGACGTATTTTTGTGTGCGACACAACATCATGGTGTAAGGCGGTGTGGAGCAGCTAACGCTAACCCTAACACTATGAATTCATTGAATCACCAGACAAACACATAAACTGGAGTACGAGGAGAGCAAGAAAATGCGGATCAAGGCCACAATGTTGGTTTGAGCAGGGCGGCCAATCAGACTTCAAAGGCAGCCAATGCCCCCACAGCCACCCCTGTGACCGTACCCCTGACACGACATCCAATTTCAGCCAAATGTCTATGACTGATAGATGTACATGTTGTAGCTGTACATACATTCAAAGATTGCTTTCTTCAAGCTCCATTGCAATCCTTTTGGTGGTCCATGAGATATTTTGGTAACAGACACAAAAACGTTATCGACCGTCTTTGCCTTTTGGCAGAGGGCGATGAAAATCAGAGAGGGATGGAAAATAAGAAAGAGAACAGCAAAGAAAGACACTGAGAAAGAGTTATGGAGTGAGACTTGTAGGAGAAAAAAGAAGAGATGCCCTCTTTGAATCTGGACTCCTCTGGCAGCACTCTGTTTCCATGGCAACAATTAAAATAGGCCTACATGCGCACATGTACAGACTCACACACAGCTGATGGACACAGATATACACAGAGGCAGCAGACGTTTTGTAATAATCATTGATCATGTAAAATGCAGCAGTAAAGTCCAGCACAAAACTCGCTCTGATGTGCATCGTTTCAGTCTGTTAGATCAGTCACACACACACACACACACACACACACACCCACACACACACACACACACCCACACACACACACACACACACACACACACCCTTAACCTGCCAAACAGAGATCTTGTTTTGCACATGAACACACACACACGCTGACATGTCTTTTCATACATTAAAATTACACTCTTGCTTTCTTTTTCTAAGCATCATACACATTCCCAAGCACATGAACACACACACACACACACACACACACACACACACACACACACACACACACAAAATATATTAGCCATCACACTGAGTAACATCAATGATCATTCAGAAAGATGAGGCCATTAAAAAGTCCCACAGCGAGTCAAAGCACGTCTCATATGGAAACACAAAGGCCGTGTGTTAAACTGCACGTTGAACATTGGATGTTATGACTCTAAACGACCCCGTTTCCCCGACAGCCAGCCCCCGCGTTTCACCCACCGTTTGACCCATTATCCAGCCGGCGCTCGGAGCAGTCGAATCAGTTACACACGCAGACAGCAGACAGTTTCTAGCAGCTCGAGGTGATGAAAGACACAATCCTTTAGCAACATTTTTAATAAGTTTATTTTAAAAATATAACAAGGTAGATTTTTTTCAAATTTGGAGATTTCTATAAACATATTCTAAAAGTGGGGGGGGGGGGGGAGAAGAACCTGTGTAAATTAGAACATTTCTGAGAAAAATCTAAAGGCGACAATGCAGCTGCTGCCCCAAAATCAACTGTCTTTTATAAAGTCCAAACATAATTTAGACTTTTATTTTGTAATATTCTAAAGGTGAGAAAATGCAATAGCTTGATTTATAAACTGTATAAAAAGTAGCTGCTGCCATTGGCTCATTACCAGTGTCTGTCACTGCTTGACAGCACTCTTAATGAGACAGACAGATAGAAACACAGAGTATAAAATACGTCTCAAGCAGGGGCGGGCTGCACTAATCTAAATATTAGTTGCACTAGCTCAAATATTTAGGTCCCCTAATTCTAAAACACTAATGTACTGAAAGTTTTAGCAAAAGCTAATTCTAAAGCACTAAAATAACCCAGTCAACCCATGAACATTCTTCAACAGACAACATATTGTCATGTTGCTCTCTTAATTCTTATCATTGACATCCCACATCTGTATTTGAGTTCAAATGTTGTCAATATATTGTCACCTAGTGGATAAATGACACACATATAAAAAATATGTGACAGCTTTAACCCTCAGCTGTTAACATTAACGTTGATCAATAACATTTATAGACATCAGTTAGCATTTTAGTTAGCTAAATTTATGGGCTAAATTTAGCAAGTGCTAATCCACTAATAAATTTTAAAATTAGCAAAAGCCCCAAAGCAGGGCTATTCAACTGGCGGCCCGCGGGCCACATCCAGCCCACGAGTGACCAAAGTTCGGCCCGCCAATTTCTTCATTTATCTCTTAAGCCCAAACCCCCGTTTTTCTACTTTAATAACTCTAAGTTCTTTTAGTTAAACAGAGACGTTTTGTATCTACAGAAACGTCAGAATCTTGGCCAGAAGCTGGTAAAAACTTTTTCGATAAACACTCAAGACAGTTAAAACTACAAGCAGATGAAGATAAAATGATGAAAGTGAAAATAAAATCGGTTTAAAAATTTGGCAAGTCAGAGATGTCAAAATATTATTTGTGTCAAATAGGAGGCATAATGTGTTCCTTTTGTTTTTGATAATGTTTAATTATCACTACTTTTATAGGGTTCTGTATGTTGTATTCATGATTAAATGCAGCAAAATAAACTAATTCAAAGATAACAGATCTTTGTAATACTTGCTTTATTTACATAATAACTTTAATTGCTGGATGTTTGGCCCCTCAGCTGTTGACCTGCAGTAACTGTGGCCCCTGGAGCAGTTTAGTTGAACAGCCCTGACCTAAAGCACTAATTATGAAATTAGTTCCCCTATTAGTGCTTTAGGGGAACTTTACCCACCACTGGTCTCAAGCAGTTACTGTGGAAAAGCAGTATATGCGTCTACTCATCACACGTCAGTTTTTATTAAACTACAGCTTTTTTTTGTTGTTGCAGACAAGTTAAAAACTTGTTTTGAGCAAAAGATTCAGTGCTCAGATAGAGTTTGAATGTGTGCACTCTGGGGAGTTCAGACAGGAAAACTTTAGTCTTATAGCAATGAGAGACAAGCTGGGTGAAAGAAAACAAGAATGGCAACAATTTGATGCTTAAACTGAAAAAGTGTAAAATTTGTGAAAGTTAAAAGTTAAACATAAGTCAAATTTTGACAAATGTATTAAACTTAAACTGTGACTGTGTAAATAAAAGTTCAGTACCACAATGTCGTTTATTGCTGGTTTCATGAAATCTCATTGATATTTATGAGAACTTCTTGCCTCTACAGTTTTGATGGACTGCTACCAAAACGCTTACAGTAGCATGCTATAATTGATTGAACTGCACATATTGATGTTTCGCTTGGAGTGTTTCTAAAGTTACAGGAGTAGCAAATTAAAAATCATGACAGAAAATGAAGACTGAATAGAAATAAGGGGAGTTATAAGCAGATGCATCGGCACCTTTGAATATGTTTTAAATATTTTTAAATGTTACAGTACACTACTGAGGCAAAAATGACACCATGCAAAATAGCAGTTTTTAATCAATATTGAGTTAATATGTCAGAGTTATCAAACTGACTTTTCTGTTAGGGAAAAAAAAGAAAATGTGAGGAAGAAATTTCACACCATTCATAAAACTAAAAAAGCAACTTCTCTGCCAAAATTGAGCTGAGTGGGAAAAAAAACATGAAGGACCTGAATTCGCAACACAGTGTTTAGTAAACACTGTCACACATAAAAAGTAAAAAGAAAAAATCCAGCTACTAAAGCATTTTTGTGTCTGGAAGAATCAATTATGAATATAAAAGGATGGAAAAAAATGAAAAGGACTCATTGTTGCTGGATTATTTGAACAAACCTGAAATAATATCTCTAATCAGAGCTACTACGTATGAAAAAATATGCAACAACATTAAACACCCGTTGGCCAACGAAACATAAATTAACAAAAACTCAATGTAGAGTTAAATTGTAATAACTTGTTTTTAAAAAGCCACTTGAACATAGAAGATTTTAAAGCCACAATTATAAACTTTAACATAAAAACAGAATTTGAGTTATTACAGAGGATTATGCTTTGTTTTAAATTTAAACCCTTTGCAATGTTAGCTTTGAAAAAGACAGCATAAAGCCCACCTGCTGCCATAGATAGATGCCTATCAAATATGTCATGTTAGTGCTTAGAGTATGTGTTAGAGATTACTCTCAGCTACTGCTACACTAAATGTTACCTCARTATGTGTACAACTGACTGAGATTTAGCCATTTTTCTCTCAATCCTTCAGCCAACAAGTTGTGGTGAATCAAGCAGACTGAACTGTGAGTTGGTGATAAATAAAATCCATCCAGTGGGTCATGTMATAGTTAGCCAACAGACAGACAGAACACATAAAGGCAGTTGGTGTCCCAACTTTCATGGCAATATATGTTCAATAAAAATACATTGCTGTGAGAAAGTGTATGACTTGTACTGCTGCTGCGAGCCAGTGGCATTACCATTTTTCATTCTGCAGCAGCGCTCAGGTAAGTAGAACCTGACAAGGTCCAACGTTTACCTGCTCATCAGAGGCGCTCACATTACCCGACAGCAGTTTCCGGTAGTGATGTACGCATTGATACTGAAATATTGATACCACTAATAGAAGACTTTATGCTTTAAAATGGATTCTTAAATCAAAATGTTGATACTTTGATTCTTCAGTCATTTCATGCAAAGTACATCATTAACAGGAACACAGTGGAAAAGTAACCAAACTATCATACACCATTTGCGGAAACTACTTTTTCTTCCACCTGGGTAATGTGTAAGCGCGGCAWGCTCAGTCACTCTGTAGATGTTACATGTTCAGAACTTTTAAGGTTAATATGTTCATGTAACATAAATTAAGATGGAAGTTTTCGTTTTTACAGTAGTTTATATAATCAATTATTAGGGGTGCAACGATACAGAAAATTTACGATTCGGTTCGGTTTGATACTTCAGTCTCACGGTTCGATATTTTTTCAATACAAAAAAAGAGAAATTTCCATGCCCCTTTTAACTTGTAATTTATTTAAATTAATTATGAACATTTGTTTAACCTCAAAAGTACAGTTTTTTAATTAACTGTTGCTGAAACAGCAAGTTTCTCAGTGGACCTGCAGTCGCTCAAAAATGCAGCCTAGGTGGAGTAGTCGAACACARATCCACTGATCCTTCAACACAGAGCATCTTCAGAAGACAAGCTGATAAAGGAAATTTTAAACATCTACATTGTTCGATACAAGTGTGTATTGAACCTAAAGCACTGTTCGATACGGATACATGTATTGTTGCACCCCATCAATTATTTTAAATGGTTTTATTATTTTTACTGAATTTATTGCTTTAAACACAATTTTTTGTATGATTGTGTCCTATTTTTAGTTTTTTTTTCTGTTGGATAGGCTTGGCTATATTGTAAATGAGGATGCTCCATCAATGTACTCATGAGTTTAAAATGAATAAATAAATGACTCTGATGTTTTGCATTCGTCTTAGTGAAGCAGTGATTTGAAATGCATGACTTTATCTGGATTTACCAGACACATTAATTGTATCTGCTCAAAGTATCAGTATCGGATCAGTATCACTGATACCAGCTTTACCGAGCTCTATATACACCAAATGATTACTTTCTTAGAGTTTGTACCAGCTTTATTCAGAAAAGAAATTGATGGTATCAAAGATCACTAGTTTTAGGATGAARCTGATTGGGGCAGGAACCTTAAATTTAGATTTAAATGTTCCAGACTGAAAGAGTAGATATTATGTGGGCCCAAACACACACAAAAATGAGGGTTAATTACTACACTTCAAGGTCAATGTGCCTCATGTTAGAAGATAATTGACAAAGCAGGGGACTTGAGGGATAAAACAAAAATCAAAACAGCGTAGAACCTTGATCATTTATTGCTCGTCTCCTTAAAAAAAAGGTAGGTAATAGTATTTTTTAGCMAAACAGGCAACAAAACACTGGATAGATTAAATTGAAACTCTAAGAAAGCAATCTAGAGTAAWTTAACATTTGCAGTCATAAGATAAGTCAACATGGCTGCCACAGCTTGATCTTATCTAAGGCAAAAAATATTAATTCAGTATATYTAACAGATGTTGAGGTAACATTTTGAGTTTTTATTTTTTTCTAAAATGACTGCAACTTCATTACAGTCTAAGACAATCTCAGTTTACAGAAAGGTGCTTGTGATATGCATTCCTCCATGTAGTTCTAGGCCTTTAATTGTTCCTGTCTTCCTGTTTTGAATAATTTTTTTTAAAGTGGTACTCACAGTGCACATAACATGGTGCTATATCAAACAAACTGTTCCTGAAAAATTGGCTTTCCAATGAATCAAAAGCTGATGTACAGGTGAACAAACAGGCTGTGTTTTGTTGGACTTTTGTATTTAACGTATGGGTCTGAGCAGCACTCTGTTCCAATTACAACGTATTCTGCTCTCACTGTGATTAATCTCCGCAGGACAKGAGGCTTTACTGCTGTGAATGGTTTGTTGCTTGTGGCCGGTAGAAATGTGTGTTCGGTTGATGAATTTGCTCTGAAAGGTTGCGACCGAGGCCAGCCGAGGTTTGCTCTTTTGCATCTTTTTAGAGCTGGCATTTATGTATCTTTGTTCACATGAAAGCTTTTTTTTTTTTAAAAAACATGTAGCTTCAGGGCTAATGTGTACTGATGCAAAGATTAGGTCTAAAATGACAGAACGTGACAATATTTCATTTTTATTTTATTTTTACACTAAGAAAGCATTTCAGGAAAGCAAGCCCTGACTCTCCATGGAGGTTTGACCAGGCCACAATGCAGGTCACTGCAGCGCATACAGATGAGGAGAGAAATCAGCTGGATCCAAGAGTCGACTGCCAAACCTGTGGTACATGAAATTATGAAAGAGATGCTGGTCTAATGAGCGAACTCATCAAGTGTTCTGATAAATATTCATGTAAGACTGTCTGTGCGGTCTGCTGTGGAGGTGGAAGGTGGTGTGTGTGTGCGTGTGTGCGTGTGTGTGTGTGTGTGTGTGTGTGTGTGTGTGTGTGTG
>NW_013952498.1:1444786-1464523 GCF_001266775.1 Austrofundulus limnaeus | reverse complement strand
TGGACATGTGCCTGTACATGGTGTTCTGAAGCAACCACTCACACACAAACCACCCTACCTCACCCGTGCAGACCAGCCACACTTTGCAGTCATGTTTTCAGGGACACCAGAACCGGTCTATTGACATAACGTCCTCCATTTCAAGAACGAGAGGACACCATGGGGACCGTCGCACTCCTCCGCTAACTTTCCCTCCTTTCCTCTCATTCTTTCTTTCCAACACCATTTAGCCCTCACGTCTTCTGTTGCATCACTTAGTGTCTGAACAATGCTTCCTCTCAGTTCTCCCACTTATCTCTCGCTTGTGCTCGCACTCTCTCATCACCCTCTTCTCATTATGTGGTAAGCGTCAGGTTTGTTGATGGCTTTATTTGCATGAAAAGCAGAGGACAAAAGACAACTGACAAATTTTCTTACTTGTTGCCTGGTTTGATATKTAGAAAATGGCATGACTGGCTTCAAACAACTGGGCTGCATGTGTGTTCTTTGCTAAGTCAGCTGTGCTGTACCAGCTTCGTCTCTCCTCTTCATTTAAACAGCCGTGTCACCATGAGCTGCTCACATGTCGTTTACTGTTAAGTACCAGGCGTTGTCTCAAACCCACGCACACTAGAGGCTACTTACAAGTCTAATTCCTTTGTCACTGCATGTGATTACATTATACCATCTGTAACTTTTAAAGCAGCAATTCAGATYGTTTTGGAGTGGATTTATGTGGAAAGATTATGAACAATAAATATCTAACCTGCTGTAGATAGCTTTTTGATCAACCTCATATTAAAAAATAGAGTTTAATTCTGTTCAGAAAGATAAACTAACAGCTAGCTAGAACAAGAATAGTCGAGACTAAAGTGAACAGCTGGYGTTCAGAATATTATTATTATGTTCCTCTCAAATGTGCCTCAAGCTGCACCAGAAATACTACAATTAGCTGCCACTGCCAGAAATGTAAACGAAAAAAAGGTATTCATATGAGCTACTGTACTTTTATTATTATTATTATTATTTTATTTTTTTTTTTTATTTATTTATTTTTGGCAGCAATCTACGTTGGTCTTGGTCTGTTTGGATTACACTCCAAGCCTCGCTTGGTTCCTCAATTCAAATCTAACTTTTGAAAACACACATTCAATCAGTTTATTTTGTGTTTAATGAGCAGTCAAGCAGTATTGCTGGGTTGCAGTCACATGACCCGGACGACACGCGAATATCAGCTTGGGCACAGGAAGTGATTTGCTCTGGTACAAAACACAGCGAAATGGATGACCGCAAGTACGCTAATGCCCTAAATGGGCGCAGACGAGATATCATGAAAAAAATATGTGTACATTTAGGATGTGATTCATATTGTCTTAATAAAAAGACTTATTATAGTAAGTTATATAATCTGGAAGATTTACCTGGTGTTGAGGCGACTGACATAAACTATCTGGTGCTGGAGACCTCAAATTATACTATGAGCCAGATGAAAGCTTTCAAAGGCCTCGACGCTACAATTATTTTGTTTCAGGTTGGGTCAAACATTTAGGATCCAAAGAAGCTTTTAATGTCTGTTGACTTKTTTCTGCCTGGGTGAGTAAGTTGTGCTATTTTAAGTAAATAGCCTATGATACCAACGCTAAAACTAACAACGAGTTAACGCTGTTGTTTCTATGTGCTTGSATATACTTGTAAGTAACTTATTTAGCGTCTGTAAACCCAAATTAAGTAACTATCCAGGAAAATATCYGAAAACGATATGACTGACATGTTAGAGAGTGGCCGCTGCAAACTCTTTCATTGTTGGTTTCCGCAACTTCAGCTTTTAGCCGTAGATTTTTGATCCACATTTGTCGTCTTTTTTCTGTGAGTTTTTTAAAATAAACTCCCTTGTGACACGCTAATTTTGGGACACAAAAAAAACCTCCCGATTAGAGTGGCTGCAACAACCGTACACAGCACAGAATTAATCATTTTGATGCTGAATCAACCGAAGGAAACGGGCTGTATTTACTTMCTGCCCCCCATCTGCATATCATGATGTCGATACCAAGTCATCTGCAACCCAGCAATATAAAGGGTTTTGTCATTGCAGCCGTATCAGAATTGATTTTTAAAAGAGGCTTTTTTCYTCCAATCTGAAGTTGTTTAAGGAGAAATCTACAACAGCTAATATATTAATTGTTAGCAACCTTTTCACTTCTCTCTACTTAAAAAAAGAACTATCCCTTTAAATTTTGTATTGAGAGTWAAAAGTGCCACTTTATATAAACATATTTTTTATTGTTTTGTAACATTRTTCTGTGGGTCAGTGCACTCAGGTGGAACCCTGCACTGACCCACAGAACAATGGCTGACAGGCGATGAAAGAAAACGTTACCTGGACAACCTCTTTGACCACGCAGCAACGAGACATGGGGGCGGGCAAACACACACACACACACACACAAGCTGTAGCAGCATGGTGGGAGGGGAGGAAAGAAACAGACTGCACAAGCTTTATACAGAAACTCTTACTTGTACCTTAAAGCTCACATTCAAAGCAACTTGTATAGGAAGTCTTCAAACTTCWATAGCAAACTCAAAGTATGTTCTATATGAAATTTAAACAATAAAACGAATATGTTGTGCCATTTTCTATCTGAACTTTGAGGTATGCATCATTAGACATACAAATTATAGTTAGATGTGGTGTAAATATGGCAGAGGGAAAGCAGCSGGGTCACAATCACTTCCTTTGCTAAAGGTCTATGATTACGCCTCTGCACACATTTTCCACTTTATTTATAAGTTGAGTGTGTTTGTGCATGTGTCCAACCTGATGAATCCTGCAGTCCCCAGCTGTACGGCTCTCCTCGTATGTCAGYTGATTTGACAAGCAGGAAGAGTCCTGGGAGAGAAGCTAATCTTCCTTTTGCTGTATCACATGCAGCACATTCTGAGGAGCTTCTGCATGTTGGATTCAGCACCTTTTRTCTGAAATTCTGTGATTTATAAGTGTAAATCTGCAATTTATGTCCTGTCAATTTGGGCCTCACAGAGATTAAATAAGACTTACATTATCACAAAGTATGTTTTTTGTTTCTTTCTTTGTCCACATGTGTATTTAGCCTGCTTTAAAATCAATGTGGTTTTTTTTCTTCCTGCAAATTTTGCTCTCATGTTTTAAACAGAGATTTGCATTTGTTGACAAAAATGTTCACATTTGTGTTGAGACATGATGCAACTGAAAGAAACTCCAAAATAGTAGCTCATGTGTGCATGCAAAGCAAAAAAATGTAATCATTTATTAAGAAAATAAAAAGCTGTACATTTTGCTTTATAGAGGTTTCAAAAACTGTGATTTATTGACAGGCACAAWATGGATGAAGCTGCCATCAGGTCCATAAATATTGGGACATTGTTTCTTTTAGTTTTAATTTGATGTACAGTGAAGTCCCTCACAATCGACCCACAATGAATCTTGGGATAGGGTGGGCCAAGAAGGATCGGACCCTCAAATCAGGACAAAAAGATTTGAATTTATGGGCCAAAATTGAAGGAGTCTTTAAATTTGGACAGCATTTGGCGCAGCGCAATGACTTAAGTAGCTGACAAATCTGACCTTCGAAAGATGCAGCCCCTGAATTTGGACACAGCCTGTCTGCAAACTGTGAAACGCAACTTTGTGAGGGTTCACTGCATAAGCTGACCAATACATCAGCCTGCCATTATTTTTGGCCGATATTTGCATTTTTCTTTGTATCATTATTGGCCAATTTGTCATTAGTTTGGCAGATCCATGCCTTCCAAGTGCATATATTGCCACTCCCTCCCTGGCAGGCATAGAGCAGCTCATAATGTTGTAAGACTGAGTGCCAACAACAACAAGGGTAAGTTTTCACTTTTTTATTATTTTAATTGTCTAATTTAGCTATCTGCCCTCTGTCTCCAACTATGAGGGGGAGAGAACAGCAGTGTGTTAAGTTTCACTTTGAGAACCGGAGCGTCATGTTTTAATTTTCACTTTCGCTCTGCCAATGAAATTAGCATGTCCGTGTTGTTGTTGTTTTAAAAGGTGGTGGAACTACTTATAGGGGCCATATAAGATCACCTCTATTCTTATTCCCATTGAAATAAAATAAAAAACGCTAATGGTCTTTTCTCGTTGTTACATTAATTAAGAGTGAGTAAAGCGCCACTGTCCACCATATAGATATATGTAAACCAGATGCCWGTGACCCACTCATATCACGTTTGCTCTAAACGCAGCATTAGAGTCTCAACACAGGTTTTCTTTGATGTAAATTTCAAACTGTGATCTAAAGGTTGTTGTCAGCGTCAGCTGGTTTAAATGCAATTTTTGCCCAGTGGGAAAGATGGGTGCAAAGTGAGGCAGCGAGCACTGTGTCTGTTTGTAGCAGAGGCGATTGCTCTAAGACTGCAAGGGAAGCTCAGCTTCCCCTAAAATGTAAAAAATAAAAAGATCTAATATATACTGTTGTGTGTACATGTCATTGACTAAATATGTGCCACAACGCGTTCAACTTTTGTTCAGAATCAGCTTCTTATCACTGGTAACGACGTGGCTTTCCTCTCACTCATTCCTGCAGCGTCACAGTGCTTTAAACAGTCGGACGATGAGCTTCCACAGAGTTCAACAGTGATGCCAAGAGTGCAGCAAAACGAGACGAGTCATTGGTTAATGTTGGGCTTTGTCCCGCCCATCAGACACTGAGCATCTCTGGGGGTCTATGGGGCAGTGGGCTGGCCTCGGCTGGCCTCAGCTGGCCCGGACGCTCAGCTTCTGCATGATGATTGGATGATCTGTCTGAGGCTGAATACCTTTTTGATTGACAGCAAAATGAGCGAATCAAAGATCTTTTGGTGTCAACATCCGTGGGAGAATTTTTAAATTTTCATTCTGTTCTGAGCTGAACCGGAGACTTAATTAATCCTTTTAACAGCATTTTCTTTGTTAAAATGACTAGTGACAAATCGAGCTTCTATTTCTGGTGTTATTTTTTGTAGCTGCTTGTTTTTGGAGACTGACTTCTATCACTCTTTCTGACTTCTATTGCAGTTTCTGTCCAGCAGCTGCTGCTGAGCCCCTCCACCGTCACAAAGTGCTCACAGGCAGACACACTTCACACTAGCCTCGTGCCAGTCCCAGCTAGTGAGCTAGGCAGCAAGCTGCACATAATGGCAGACAGTTTTATGATTTTATGATGTAGGCCGAAAATGAGTTTCCCCCGCTTGAAAGACCAGCATCCGCCACTGCTTTGTAGTCCTCACAAAGATAGCAAGATGCATGTGTGTGTCCCTCTCCCTTTCTCTGTGTCCCTCTGACAGTTTCTTCTAGGCCTGTTGCTGTTTTTGCATAAAAATGCTGGAATATTAAAACATGTCATTTTATTTTATGTAGAATATTAATCTGATTATAATACAAATAAAAATCTAAAATAGATCCCGTGTGGCATCATCTCAGCCTACACCAGACAAGGTTCGGTTAATAAATGTTTCTTTTTATTTAAATTGAAACTTGTGTAACATTTGTTGTTATTTTTATCATGTTAATGGAGGGAGAAAAGGAGTATCGGCTTCAAGAATCGTCTCTGAAAAATCGTCTTCACGTGTCGCGTATCGGTTAGACCACTGTCCAAATAATCTATATCGGCCCACAAAAACATGTATCAATCAAGCTCTAGTTCACTGTATTTACATCCAAGTCAGGTGAACTGTGTACAAATTACAATTGGTAAATGTGCCTGTCAGCTAAAGGGATCAATTGTATGGTGACAAATTAACAATCATAAATCAAACTTGCACTTTTTAATTATTGGTTGCTAATTTTTGCAGTCAATTCTAGCCTGAAGTCAGAACACAAAGACACCACCAGATGCTGAGTTTTATCCCTGGTGATTTTCTACTCTATTCTCCCTCTACTGCAGCTGTCTTCAGTTTGTGTTTGTTCTTGAGGCTATTTTTCCCTCACAGTTTTGTCTTCAACAAGTAAAATGTATGCTCAATCAGATTCAGGTCAGGTGATTGACTTGGACACCCTTCGCCTTACAAAAGTTTTTGGTTGCTTTGGCAGTATGCCTCGGTTCATTGTCTAACTGCACGGTGAAGTGCCATCCAATGAGTTCAGGAGCATTTGGTTGAATACAAGCAGATAATATCCCCCAAAACCCTTCAGAATTCATCCTGCTGCTTTTGTCAGCATCACACACAAGCCAAAAACCAAGAGAACACTTCACCAGCGTGAATACAGAGGGTTCACCACAAGATGTAAAACCATTGGCGAGCTTCAAAAACAGGAAAGCAACATCGAAGTTCACTAAACAACATCTAAAAAAGCCTTTACATCTCTGGAACAACAACAAACTATGGACAGATGAGACAAAGATCAAATTTGAATTCCAAAGATGGGAAAATAAGAAAATGGAGAAGGAAGGAACTACGCATTATCCAAAACATAACACCTCATCAGTGAAGCATGGTGCTGGTAGTGCTATGGTGTGGGCAATATTAGATACCAATGGAACTGATTCCCTTGTGTTTATTGATGATGTGACAGTCACTAGTTTGACATATAAAATGGATCATGTTTCCCAAAAGTTCAGGGAGTCTCTCTAGGACTAAATATAACAAACTGAAGTTGATCCATACTTTATGGCATGCAGCCCAAGTCTTCACTGACAGTATACTGTGTGATGAATGCAATGTAACACTAGCCCTTAGACAAATGAGGTTGCCCTATCCAATTACAAGGCAAAATGAAGTGGCTGTCTTTAACAAAATGATAAAATTATAAGGATATAAATTCAGGAGGGTCTGCAGCCAAAGTTCTGTTAGCTGTATGCAGAAAGACAGAAGAAATCTTCTACATGCTGAACCAAAGAACTGTATAAAAAGGAAGTTAACAACAGCCTGATGGAAATTTACAACCATCTGCTAGATTCAAACACCAGTGCACACAAACATATCATCAGATCAGATTTTCTCTCCAAATTAAGTTTTATTAACTCGTAATCTACTCCATCCCACTCCTCAGTATACAGTGGGGGTAATAATTGTTTGATTCCCTGTTGGTGAAATGAAGAAACAGTCTAACTTTATGGTAGTATTATTTTAGTGAAGAAAGAGAGAATATTAACTACACCACATTTTATAGGTTAAAAACAGATTTTTTAATAACTGAGGGCAATAAGTATTTGATTCACTAAAACCCAGAGAATTTTGGCTCCCACAGATTGGCTATGCGCCCATTTGGCACACAGATATTTATCTATAAATCAAATTTACATACTCCTGATTTCAACTTCTTATGTGTGTAAAGCCCACCTGTCCACAAAATCAGTTTCTTACCTCTTCACCATCGTGGGAAAACCAAAGAGCTGTCAGGTGACAACCGTTGGTGCGATTATTTTGAAATGAACAAATATACAATGATCGTCACTTGCTCGGTCTGTAGCTTCATGTAAGATGTGAGGCGAAAATGAAGAGGAGAACAGGGAAGATTCAACCCACAGCTGCACAGAAAGCGGCTTATTAATGACCTGAAGTTGGGACTGTAGCCACCAAGAACACCACCGGTAACACATGCTATCACTGACATCTATATTTATTGTCAAAATTAAAACAGTTCTGCACTAGTTATAATCTATCAAAGGCAAAAACCTGAGAAAGTTCCTCAAATGAGAAGCAAAATATCTTCAAAAGTCTAAACGCCCAGTTGCCTTAGATTAATCTAGGTTTTATTAGATCTTTAGCAGTTCTTTATCTTTATTTTTTAGCTTAAATCCTTGTTTTTCAGATACATGTTCAGCTTTTACATAATTTATTTGGCACATAAAGCATTAAAAATACCAGCAGATTCTATGAGGAAAATTTCTGTTTCTTGGGACATTTCTGGTGAATGCTTAGACTTGAGTATAGAACACTAGACTAAGCCCCGCCCATTCCATCAACTGGTAGCGTCTGTGACAGCACGGAGGAGCAGAAACGACGTCCAAACAGGGCAACAACTTACAGCCACCATAGAAACTAACAGATAAACAGCAAGCTGAACCGGATCTATTTCACAGATTATCTGTCATGTTTTTACAATTAATTAATAATGTTAATTTCATTCAACAATCATGTAAAACAGCAGATTTATACCAGAAAAATATATAATTTATAAATAACAATGATCTAAACCAGACCTGAAGTCAGCCTGTAACTTGGACTTTAGCTAATTGAAAAATGATGACTTCAGCTAGTAATAAAGTATATTTATTATTTCTTCTCGCTGTCATAAAAAATAAGAATATTTATATTTACCAGTCAACAGATAGAAAATGTTCTCTGGTTATAGGATGAAACTTGTCTCTATTAGCTAACGTCTTCTTAACAAGTCAGGTTCCTCTAACAGAAACCTACAAATACTCACATTTATAATATTACTTTACACTCTGTAAGTCTAAATATTAATCAGAGGACAAATCAGCTGTAATAGTTAATAGTTTGTGTTAAATTGTAGCATAATTCAACAGTGCTAAACTCTGTATGTATACTCCACAAGCTAATATCTGCTAACCAGTTCAATAAATAACAGTTATTAAATCAACTTTAGAAGATTATTTTAATTTTAAACTGTTACATTATATTCTGCTCAGATCACTTTGAGCTTAATAATATCAAATCTGCTGACTTGTGTTGTAAAATGAGATGTTTTCCTGTTTATCTTCTGTTAATAAATCCATAACACAAACAGATTTCTGGCCTTATTTAAAACATTAGATAGATTATATAAACTGTAAAATATTAATAATAATTGGGTTAATATTATTATTAATAGTTTTTATGATTTATACATCATCAGCCCTTTTTTTCTGCTCTGTTGTCAACATGTACAGTAATGGGAAATCCAGAGTCTTGACCVTTTAGCATTAGCCGTTAGCTTCACCAGACATGGTCACGTGGTTTCTGCGCACTCCAGCTGTTCTATATAAACTCCTTGGGTGAATGTCATCTCTTGAATTCAGTTCATTGGAGTGGGCGTTTGACATTTCATAGTGATACGGTACCTATAGATTAAGTACAGTATATTCTTACTGGTTTCCCAACTGTTGTTTTCTGCCAGTATCCAGGCAACAAAACTGCACGGGGAGTCCACACACACACACACACACTCCAACGGAAACAGCACATTGTGAGCGAAAGAATGCGCCTCCACTGGAGCCCCAGAATCCCTCGGCTAATTTACTGGGCACAGACAGTCACAATTTGAACTGTTTCTCATCATTTTGTGAATCGTAGCAGCTGCTGCTGAATGGGCGTGCACGCCTGCAGCTGTTTGGTGATGCGATAGTTCTGCAAATGAGGGAGTCAGATGCAGGATTGAAACACGATCAGCTCACTCTGCGTTACGCACCGACGGCCAGATGCCATGTCAACGTCAGAGCAGCTTTGTTTCGTTACAAGTGGTGGGTGTAGGTGTTTGTTGTTGTAGGTCATTTGGCTGATATCTTAAGTTTATCATTTGCATTTATTCATCAATTTATTCCTGCATATCAAGTACACTATAGACTCAAAGACGCACCAGGACTGACAAATGTGTTTTGACAACACCCAGAGAGATAAGCACAAGGTCTCAGGGATTTCTCCCTGGGACATGCTTCTATTTACACCTACTCTTCTGCGCAGAAAGGACGTTTAATCTTCTCCGTGATTTGAGGCTTAGCTGTCAAAAACCTTTTCCTCACTCTGTTCTTTTCCTCTTTCCTACGAGTTTCCTACGACAATCCATCTGCCGCTTCTTATTTTTAATTAAGAAGTGTCTCACCTCGAACGCATTACATCAACTGAAACGGCATTACTGTCTCAACCAATGTGTTGTTGAGAAAAACCTTTCCAGGAGTGACTATGAATGCGGAGGAAAAGTGAAGCTTGGGATAGGAAGAGCACAGTGCTGCCAATAACGCTGCTGTAATCACTTTAAATGTGTTTTATTGTCATCTTTTCACAGATTAGAGGTACAGTAATCTGTCCGTCCTCCTCCCCCTCCATCTCATCCCAAGCTGTTATTTTTGGCACCCGGCCTGTGCTTTTTGGGATTAGTAAGTGTGCAAGTGTTTATTTATTATTGCCCGCCAGCGATAGGCAATAATGTTTTTGCCCAAGTCTATGTGTGTATTTTAGTTTAGACTGATTTTATACCATTACTGGCCATTTTTAAAAACATGCCAATCAGCCATGCTGGCTGCACAATGAATTAATTACCAAGTAGTAAAATAAAGATATAACAGCTTACTGTTGCCCACTGTTTAGTATTTTAAGCAGGAATGTTCTTCTGTATCTTCTTCTTAAGGGTATGTTCTCCTAATGGTTGGTAAATATATATTTATTGTTATTTTGCTGCTCAGATTTCTAATTAGCATCGAAATACCCATTTTAGTCAAACTCTAGTTTGTAGACTCTAGTATGATTGTGTTCACATGTCTGTTAGCAAAACATCTAACAGACTACTCAACTAGTACACCAGTAACTACAACTAGTTTACTGTTGAAGTCAACCCAATTCAAGATGGCTGCCACAGATAATCAAACACAAAACTGCCATAACGCAGTCAGTTTTGCAGATATTGAACTAAAATATGACATATAAGTGGCTGAGAGTCAATCCTGACACCTAATCTGACTGTAAAATCTTGCATAACTTTTTTTTTCAGGTTTGACTAAATGGCTACAAATGCCATTTAAAGGAGGGCATATCCTGGAAAACCCAATTTTTTTRGCCTTCAAAAACATTCTGTTGTGTATTTGGAGTCTCTAGGAGTGCAGAAAATTTTATTTTCTCCCAGAATCTTTATATTCTGTTTGGGTCATATTTGCAGTCCATTCAGTTTTCTCTGTTCCCTGTCATGTTTCCTGAACAACAATGTCACTGTATTTGCTCTAGAACCGCTAAACAAGGTCACGGACTTCCAGCTTAACAATTTTGTGGATCTGCAGATCTGCAGGTTCATCATCTTCATTCTCCTCTGGCTCTGGGTCAGACACTGGCTCCAATATGTAAGGCCGCATGGACAAGTATTCTGTTGTTGACATCTTTTTATTAATTTGTAAATAAAAAGTAACTGCACCGCTATATATTCATATCTCTGCTATCAAACTACTAAAATGACTGACCGAGGTGGAATGAATGATCATTGGGAGTAAAATCTGGAGGAGGGTGTGAGGTGCATCATTTGCTTTGAAAGAGACAACACCAAAACGAGTTGTTCTCAGGCACATCTCTGGGGAGACCAGTGAAGGGAAGCTAAACCAGGTGTGATGGGAGCTCGTTTGTTTATGTGGGTTTACAATCTTCCAGTTGAGTTCTGGAMAACCTGAAGACGGTCCATCTCGTTCTTGTTTAAATGTAAATAAACTGTTAGAGTAGCCCAAACAAGAAGAAATGAAAGCATGAATGATCATTTTACATTTAGTTTTTGACAAGAAAACGTTTCCATTTTGAGATATTCCTGTGATGGAGGTGACAGTCTCTAGTTTTATGTGTTGTCTTAAAGACATCGCAGAATCAAAAATACCCAGGTTTCTAAGGCTAAAATACAGAAATACATAAAAAAAACTGTTTAATTTGGGACAACTTATTTTCAAAGGGCAATAATAGGAGTTTCCATTTTCTCTTGAGTTCAGATGCAAGTAGTTGTCACCAAACTACTGCTTAATGTTAGCCAGTTTGTTAAAAGACATAGCTTTTCAAAATAAAATAAAATAAAAATTATAAACTGGAACAAAAGGCAGTGGGTGATATGCATTCTTAAAAAACAATAGGACTTGAAGTATTTGTAATCTTTTAAGGTGAAGTGTATAAAGTACAGGTTAGTACAAAATACACCTAAAAACAGGCAAATCATTTATAAGCACTTTGATCAAAACGTTACATTCTCTGTCTGTTTTTAAAAACACTAATGGTAAACTGAGTGGAGTGTCAGTAAAGTCTGTGAACACATTGAAGGTTATATAAAATCACCCGACTTTAATGTTTTATAGACCTCTCTAATATGAATCACCAAGAAGAGCGATCTCCTCTCTATCCCCTCCGGCTGAATATTGACTGATGACTTTCATTTTCAGCTGTCAATTCTGTTGCTAATTTTAGACAGTTTCATTTAATACCAGGTATTCTKGCACAGGACTTGCTATGATTAGAAGCTACACCCTCACACCCACAAATAACACATGGCCACTTTTGTCTCTATCCAATTCATGCATGTTGTTTTTTTTTTTATGTGTTTTTTATCTCGACCTAATGCCTGGTTCATATGGCAAGATTTTAAAATTGTTGGACAATTTTCAAAACCTGAGCGAGTCCACACATGAGGATAAATAATGATAGCGATAACAGGTTTGGTCCCACAGTGTGTGGTGTACAGCCACACGGCAAAAACAACACAACACACACCAACAGATTTCACTCAGAAACATTCAGAAGTCAGACAGGAAATCTCGAGACACCAAGATCAAAACATGAGTTCAGAGTAAACAAACTTGGCGGCCGAGGAAGAAGCAATGGCGATAGTTTGTAGACTATTTTTGAGCGAGGAGAAACAAAACTAAAAGTGCTGGGTAAAAGAGTGGAGACAGTGCGGTAAGGGGCTTTGTTTTGCTTTCTGGTTTTCTGTCCTCTCTCTGGTTGGCTGCACGTCACATTCAACAGGCTGGGATATCTGGCCAAGACAATCCACCATGATGAATATCCCTGATTTGCAATAGGAGTGGTCCTGACGTCCTTCCGAGCTGACTAGATCACTCTTAACACACCACACAGGGCAAGAATATCTCCTACAACTAGAGTGATCACAATAATCAGACCCTCCTTAAGATTGTTGGAAGGGCATAATCGAGCCAGAACTCTRCACACTTATCTTGCTGTGCAAACCCAAAACATGTCATGGCTGTCTCTTTCGCAGGCACCCCTCTGTTGGAAGATGACGTTGAGACTCCCTGAGGGGATAATGACATCTAAAAGTGTCTCTCTGAACGGATGTCCCCCAGATTTATTGCCATTCGGTGCTTAGTCTGAGAGAGACGAGCGGCCCGGAGACAGAGGTGGAGAAGGCAGGCAGCTCTGCCGGTTCGACAGGCAGCAGAGACACAAAGAGACAGTTAGTCAGACTGGCCAGCTAACCAGCACATATTTGACTGAAATAGAAGCAGACAGGAACAAACACACTGACACAGGTGAACAACTAAATGTAGTGGGTGGCATCAGTGTGAGACTAGTCTCCACAAARCCAAGGCAGTACTGCTGTGACAGAGTGTCTGCTGAGAACGGATCATTGCTTTGATGATGCCAAAAGCTGTAGTTTCTGACATTTTATCAGCTATTGATTAGTAAATCAGTGGAATTTAGCTAAAAATATATATAAATATAATTTTTTTTCACCGCTCTTTTCAATGAAAACCTTCTATGGTTTGAGCAATAAACTACCAGTACAGCTCAGACTGTGCAAATGTTCTGATACACCWCTGTATCATCCATATGGGGCAACAAGTGTAAAATAACATTTTAAAAAATGTCACTAACACTTTTTCATTATTCAGCTCAATTTCTGAGTGTATGAAAAAATTCCACTAGAATTTTATTGTTATTTAGCTCACTGTTCTTACATTTTGTTATTGTTCACTAAATGTTAAATTTAAATATTAAATGCTGTGGCTAAATGGTTAAGCTTGCATTGGAGAATTTCAGAATCAAACACAACCTTTGCTGTTTGTGCTAGGCTTTTGCTATGACATCATCATCTTAAGACAAGAATAATCGCTAATGCTGCTAACGCCGCTAAAGCTACACAATATGGAAGGTACCTGTGGTCCGGTATTGAAGTGCAACTCAGACACTGGCCACACAACTGCAAGTTTGATGTCTTGTAGGGAAGCTGCAATCTTTATTTTGAGCTAAATATTTGAAAATGTTTTAGTGACGGTTTTTTAACATTTTATTTTACACTCGGCGCCCGTGTTTCTGTGGTGACTGCAGTTCTGCTGCTCAAAAACAGYTTCTTCGGACTGGCAGCTCAGTCCCTGTTTTTATCATTTGTCCTCAGGAACAGCGAGCTGCTCGTGATCCTGACCACTGATTTTACATGACTGAGTGCTACTTACAGTGGGCAAGTGTTTTGTTTTTTAAATGTGACTGAAAAACAAATTAGTAAAACACTCTATAAAACCTAACAAAGGTTAATACAGAATCTGTGAATTACTGACCATTTCTGAAATGTAGGATTTAATAAAACTACATTACATTATACTATAACTCTCAGCTACTACCACATTAAATTTTGGCTCAATATCTGTAAAACTGACAAAATTATGAAAAATGTTGTGTTTGCTAAGATCAATTAATTGTGGCAGCCATTTTCAAACAGATCCAAATCCAAAAGTTAACCAGTAGATGTACATTMAATGATTATTGTCTGAGGGTTTCATTCTTCCTGTTTTTGAGATATTTTGCTAACAGACAAACAAACATACAAACAAACACACAAGCGATTACACATTCTCCTCCTTTTTGTGGTGTTTTATGATTGTCTACYAAAAGTGTTGACAGGCATAGATAAATGATCTAAAATCAGCTTTAATATAATTATTATACAGCATTACGCATAAATTAGTTTTACTTATCCTGATACAGAATAAATTTGTGAGTTTATCTGCATCTAAAATGGAGACATACAAAAAAAACTTCAGCTAAAATGACTTTTCAAACAGTTCACTTATCCTCCAACTGCAAACTGTTTACTAATACATATTCATGGATGCAAATAAAACCAAATGGTGGCACCGACTAAGGGGAGCGTGTGTAAAAGATGATCTGACGCCGGCTCAGGTCAGGAGACCTCCGCTGCCTTTCTGCTCCCAGTGCCATGGCTACCTGAAGGACTCCATTTGCTTGTGGAACAGTCAGCAGGGTGAACCGCCCCAGCCCATTATCATTCATGAGTTTGTTTGTGCAAAGCTGTGAGATTGAATTCCTGTCAGTCCTTTTCTTCCTGCACTTGCTGTCTGATTTAACGGTGAAAGAAGAGGCGGCGGCGGCGGCGGCGGCGGAAGCCTCCGCGATGCTTTCCAGCTCTCTCTGCTGCTTCGCTCCACTGAGCTGATTTCTGCTCTGAAGTGGCCCCGGCTCATCCCCACCCCGTCTCCCAAGGACGATGTCAGTTCTCAGTTGCGAGACACGCAGGGGTCATAAATTAGCAATAAGGCCCCTCGAAGGAGACATGCTGTTAAGCTTCAACCTGGTGATAGTCCTGAGAGGAGCTTGTAAAACTGCTTTGCATTTAAATGTATTCATAGATTTGGGTGAAATTTATTCCATTTGACTATACGGCGCTGCCATTGTCGTTGCCCTTTGACAGTGAGAAGAGCTGCGTTCGCCTCCCGCTGCCTCAGCCTCCATAAACAGCAGAAAAACACTATCTGCATCATCTAGTATAGCTAGTGGGCAGAATCTGAGTTGTTATGATCACAATACTAAGTGTGCTCTCTTTGATGGGATCGTCCAGGCCAACAACAACATGTTTCACAAGCTGCAACACAATTAAAGGAGTGTCAGCGAATGATAAACAAGGTTCGCCGGCCTTGTAAGCTTTCTTCAGCGTGTGTTTCTGTCCTCTTGGCTGTTTTGTGTGATATAATGGTGTTGACCCCAGGGGTGGCTAGACCTTCCATTTCGAGATATTATATTTATGCAACCGCTAAGCTCTTAAACTTGTTTCACACCGCTGTCAGCCTTCAGTTGGCGCGTGTGGATGGGGATTGCTCTGGACACTCTCAATTTCTGCTTGAAAATTGAGTTGTGAGCGACGGGAGAGCAACTCTGGGAAAAAAAGGGGGGAGGAGAAGAAGAGAGCCCTAGATATTTTATTCAGTGGCAGCGGAGTTCAATTCATAATCAGGCCAGACTGATTCACAGTTTTAATTAAAAAGTATTCTTTTATAGCGCTGGTGGTAACATCTTGATTTATGTAGACCCAACCACAGGCTCCCGTCCACCAGGGAGAGCGAGTTCACTGAGGAAGAGGGTGGGTGGGGACCGCAGCAGAGGAGGGGAGCTAACACTCATGGGGATAGGAAGCGTCTCGTGTCTCACAGCGAGGTGGGACGCTCTGCAGGCAGCGCTGTGTGAGTGAGTCAKAGTGGGGATGTACACGTCTGTGTGTGAAATACTCATGGAAGATTTTATTGCCCATACAATGTAAAGAGGACGGCATTACAGAGTCTTTGAATCTTAATTAAAACACCTCATTTTGCTTGAATATATTAAGCAGCCTAATAAAGAAATTATAGGGCAATTACACCACCTTCACAGATTGTAAGGTCCATTGATTTGAATCAATAAGGTTTTAGAGGGTTTATTTTTTGGTARAAATAGACATAAAATGGGAATAGATCAAAGTTTTACAAGTATTTTCTTCTCTTCTGTAATTGTATTAATAAATTACGACTGAATTTAGTGATCATTAACACTGACACATCGTAAGTACAGTGTAAAATGGATATTTGAATAACCTCAAACACTATTTATAAGCTATTTATACTGTACAGAAATCAGATCAGGATATTCTATAACAGTGTGGATGGTTTAAAAAAGAGCCAAGGAAACCAACAACAGTCAAGCCAAAATCTACAGTCAATTAAGTCACTTTCTGACACATTTTGAAACCTTTTGGGCTCCACAGAAGACAACCCAAGTGAGCTCCAATAATGAAGAAAAAGACATAAAAAGATCAAACTGGAATTTGCCTAAATAGATGTTGACAAACCCTCAAGTTTCAGGGACTGATGAACAAAACTGGAAATTTTTGGCTCTAGTCACTTCAGTGTATTTGTTTGTTTGTTTGTTTGTTTGTTTGTTTGCTTGCTTGTTTATTTAATTTGTTTATTTATTTCTGACAAAAAGTTGCCAAGAAATGTGTCCTTGTCTGTAAAGTTTGAGCCTGCCTGTTGTTTCAGCCCACACAGTCATAAAACTTCATTCAACAGGGCTATTCAATTGGCGGCCCACGGGCCACATCCGGCCTGCGAATGACCAAAGTTCGGCCCGCCAATTGGATCACTCGTCTCTTAAGCCCAAACCCCTGGWTTTCTACTTTAATTACTCTAAGTTATTTTAGTTAAACGTAGACATGTTTGGTGTCTACAGAAACATCAGAATCTCGGCTACAAGCTGGTAAAAACCATTTCTATACACACTCAAGACAGTTAAAATTACAAGCAGTTCAAGATAAAACTATGAAAGTGAAAATAAAATTGGTTTAAAATTTTGGTAAGTGAGAGATGTCAAAATATTTTGTGGTRAATAAGAGGCATAATATGTTTCTGTTTTGTTTTGTTTTGTTTTATCATCACTTCATTTATTAAATAGGGTTCTGTATGTTTTCATGATTAAATACAGCAAAATAAACTGCTCAAAAAAATAAAGGGAACACTACTGCTCAAAAAAATAAAGGGAACACTACTGCTCAAAAAAATAAAGGGAACACTTAAACAACGCACGCTAAGTCCAAGTAAATCAAACTTTTGTGAAGCACATTCAACTCTGTACAAAACAAAGTACTCAATGCGAATATTTCATTGATAAAGATYGGGAGTTAGCRTGCGTTGTTTAAGTGTTCCCTTTATTTTTTGAGCAGTGTATTTCAAAGGTAACAGATCTTTGTAATACTTAGTTTATTTACATAACAACTTTAATTGCTGGATGTTCRGTCCCTGAGCTGTTGGTCTGCATTAACTGTGGCCCCCGGAGCAATWTAGATGAATAGCCCTGTCATACAGGTACGTGCACAACAGTGGCAGCACAACCCAACAACCGAACAGTCTAAGGTCCACACCAGTGGGCACCAAGCGTGTTTCCATCTACTGGTTTTGGAGCGAACCAACAAGGCTACGCAAAATGTAATTACATCAGACATTGACTTTACGCATKACTGTAGTAAACAGGAAGTAGAGGTCGCAGCAGGGACCACACATTTCAGGACAACAGAGAGAAGTTTTCAGAAATGTGTTGCTATCAGGCAAGTTGTAATTGTTCTGTCATATCATCATCATCATCATCATCATCATCATATCAACTAGTATTGTCCATGTTACACTCTGTCTGTAGATGCACAGAACGAAATGTAATTCTCTTCACGTTACAGGAATATCCGGGAAGACGCTGTCAGCGGGAACAGCTGATCAACCCTGTGAGATAAATGTTCGCTATGTCAGAACTTATTTGGCAAATGTGTTTCCATCTCCCCTTACGCGAATTAACTCTTTTTCGGAAAATTCAAAAAACCACCTCAAGCGAGCATGAAAACATTTTTGCGAAACCGAGGAMGTTTTTTCGAGTTTTGCCATTTCCATCCACCCTTTCTAWTGYGATGCTTCAAAATGCACAKAAAAGGCATTGAAGAAGYATGACTTCTGTGAACGACAATCCGKTYACTCAMGAAGGCATTTCAAGGATCAAAACACCAGTTTTTCATCCAAACAGACAGAATCTATGGATCGAAACAMTCACACCTAAAGGTCTAACTCACACATGACAGCAGGCAAGTAGAAAAAAAATAAAAGCAAGTGTTAGATAACTAGATCTCATCTGTAGTAGAACCAGAAGCGTGAAAAGACGCTGCTTAGCTGATGCACTCTTTAGARTTAGATACAGCTATATTTGTTTTTCTTAACAGTTTTTGTAAACATCTATTTGGATTATGTTTGGTGGAATAAAACACCTCAAAAAGTTTAGCAATGACACGAGTGCGCAGATTTGTTAATCGAGTGTAATCAACTGATGCCAGCAGCTTTGTCATCATTAWAGCAAAATGTTGAAATGATTTTGCTCTGCATAAATACTGATGATTACACCAGTTTTTTTTTTCACATTGGAAATGGTAGGATTTCAGCCCTGATATCCATCTCTTTTTGCGACACCAAAAAAAACTTAGTTGACCTTTGCTGCGTCTCCTCGGCTCCCTGGTGACCTGGAATAAACAAAAGGTTGTCAGGATTTATTTATATCCTGTGCAGAGTAAACTGATGTCAGCCAGCACTCCTTAAAGGACCGCAGATCATCCTCTGCCTTTCACGCCAGAGTTTTCAACTAAGAGCATCTTTTGTTGAGAAATTATGAGAAGTGATATTAATGCTCATAGTAGGTTGTGATGAACCCTTAGATGTCATCACATAATTTTTAGGTTATTTGTTGAATTGACTCAATTATATTGATAACCATTTTTGTGAAAGTTGATTAGCTGTGCAGCGTCTTGAATTAAATTAACTTCAAAATTTGATCGGTTTTAGATCAGGGAATACATTCTGAGAGCTTTACTACAATTTGTTCAATAGTTTGTGAGATATTTTGCTAACAGACAGATGGGGTAACAAGGGGTTTTAGGAAAATATGTGTCACAATTTGTTAGCATGTGTTGGGGATAACTTTTGATCACTACCAGCACCATATCAGCTCAATGTGGGTTAAATTGCTTGGGTCAGCTAGATCTGTGACATCTGGGGTAGCCATCTTGAATTTTAATGACTCCAAAAATGTCATTAATAGATGTTCTTTCAATGATTGTTTCTGAGAGTTCAATTAAATCTGTCAAATGTTTAATGAGATATTTTTCTAACAGACAGACAAGGTTGTTTAAAGGCAAAAGTTACACGATGATATTGCACAAGATGGTATGTATCAGGAATGACTCTCAGCTATTAACACACTAAACTTTAGCTTCTTATCAAG
>NW_013952498.1:1442564-1444359 GCF_001266775.1 Austrofundulus limnaeus | reverse complement strand
GTGTGTGTGTGTGTGTGTGTGTGTGTGTGTGTGTGTGTGTGTGTGTGTGTGTGTGTGCTCGCTCAGTCTTGACCATTGCCTCCAATTGATCATCTATTACACATCAATGAAGGTGAAGGGGCAATGAACTGTTTTTGTGTTGTTGTTGTTGTTGTGTGTACCTGGTTCTTGTTAGCTGTTTATAACCATTTCTAATAAAAACACCTGCCTTGTAAGAACCAGTAGTCCTTTTGGGGACCRAAGACTGGTCCTAACATGGTGGAAAGCCATTGGTGGTTTGGGTTAGGAATTATAATTTTTGGTTGGTGTTGGGGTTAGTTATGTACTAGGGGTGTTTAGATTTACAGTATGGTTTAATTTGTCAATGTATGGGCCAGCTCCACATAAACCAAACCACAACTGGGCCAGTTGTGGATTGCCATCTTAAAAACAGTGCCATCATCTGKCCCACATGCAGTTGACAAACCACTTACCAGCAGTGCCAGTTTGACACCAGAAGTGGTCCAAACATGTCTACTATGTGCGTCCAGTATCAAAGGTGGTGGGCAACATCCATTCYTTCAAGGACTTTTGAATTTTTTTTTATTATTATTTTTGCCCATGACAGAAGCGAAAGTGGTTTTGAATACACACCTCAGCACATGCAAAACAGCTGAAACACACAAGAACATGCACAGACACACACACACACACACAGGCCCGCCTCCCATACACGTGCACAGGCACACAGAAGAAGACTGCATCGATCTGAATGATAGATTCAGTGAAAAAGCTCCGTGTTTAATATTGAACACTGTCTCTCATCTTTAAGCATTCAAGCACATCCATGCTGCCTCTTGAATTACACAACTGATCTATCACAATGAAAGACGCAAACTCGAAAGGCAATTACACGTCCGAGGCCTTCGAGCGGAGAACAGTGGACCTCAATAAACCAAGCGAACTGCTCACGCACAGCTCAAGGATGACAGCAAATTGCCCAAAGGTTTTGACCGGCCTCCAGAATTTCTGATCAGGCATCCTGCTGGAGGGGGAGAACAGAAAAGGCCCTGATCATGGAGGGATGATGAAAAACTCAAATCTGTCATCAAATGAAAAATAATTCTCACCTCTTTCAACTGGTTATGTCAAGAGTTTACTGGTGTGTACTTGGAAGTCAGAATTTCCAAATCAGAAAAAGAAAATCAACTCAAATGCTCCACAGAAGAGAGAGCTCTTGACTTGGACAGCAGAAGAAAATATGTCAACAGCTACAGAAAGAAACTTTGATTTTACAACCCTTCTTAGTGAAAACATTACTGCAGTGTTTGAATAAAAGGAATGCAGAGAAACATTTTATTAGCTTGTATGGGTAATAGAAGTTAGCTTGGTCATGGAGCGCAACAAAGAGCCAATCCCTTTGGTTTTCTGTGAAGTCTTTCATTTGTACTAGAAGTTGAAATCGCCAATTTAAAAAAAATCTACCTGAATAATAACCAAAGTCAGAATTGCAGCTTTGAAATTTTTTTTCTCGTCAACCCTGACCCCAAAATCGAATATGGCTGCCAAAACCTAAAAAGCTGTGGTAGCTGAAGTAATGAAATACAAATTTACAATTCTGTTAGTTTTGTAATAAGTCTGTCTCACATTGTGTTGTACACCTTCTACCTGTGATTAAAATATAAATGCATAAAATAAAGACAAATACATTTTTATTAGCCTGTAATTGTATTGATATCTAGCTTGATCCACTGGTTTTCTGACCTGCTGCAGGGACACAGCTAAGTTTGATCATTCCAAGTTCTGACTCCTGAGA
>NW_013952498.1:1438547-1442424 GCF_001266775.1 Austrofundulus limnaeus | reverse complement strand
CACACACACACACACACAGATAGTGGCTACAGGATATGGTTTTTCAGATGAGAACTCCGAGCGACAGAGAAGACACTATCTTCAGTCACCCTGAGGGTTTCCCCACTTTATAACATAATATATCAGATACTTGGGCAGCAGTTACAGATAATGTCAGAGGGTAGCTTTGTAAAAACAGACAATGTAATTCCACTGAAACAAATCAGAAATATATTATCCAGGTGTCAAAACAGCTAGAGCTTGCCCTTTTCTGAGACCAGAGTGCATTTTATCATCACTTTTTGACWCTAGCTCAACATTAGGATAGTGAGATTAATATCCTACGAATACACACATGCAGCAGAATATGATACATTTTAAATTCGTGTTTTTTTCTTTCCTATAGACCTCTCCATGATGACATCACTTCTTGTATGTGTGCAATCTGTTTGCTATGTTTGAAGACCAGCTCTAGTGGATAAACTTAAAGGATAGAAAGAACACAAAGAGCAACTGGGGTTCATTTAACTATAATGGTCAACCTTTGCCAACTTCTTTCTGCTCAGATTAGGTTAAAAGAGATAAAAGTCATACTTATAGAATCCCTGCAGTTGTGATTTACCAAAGAGCGCAAACATGAAGTGTCCCAGCAGAGAAGGTAGCAGAGTCTGACAAATCTGGACAAACCAATCAACTGCAAGCATTTATTACTGAATTAGCTGAGATTGTTTTGCTGGAGGTATGTTCACTTCTGCATTTTCTTTATGAAATATGTAACATTTATTCATTCACTGTGTCACATGACACCAAAAAAAGAATGCAATATAGTTTCATTATGAAAAATACAAAAAAAAGCTTACTTATGTTCCTGTTTTAATAAAATGTACTGTAGCTCTTGTAATGTGGGAAACATTTCTTACTATGAAGCCAGTTTGATACACCCGAACTAGAGAAATAAAAACTGTAGGCTTGAAAACTTTATGTCCATGTCCTCACATGTAAATCTTAATAGGGCTCAAAATTGTCTAACAAGCTTACATTTTTGCCACTTTTGTTGTTGTCTGCTAAATCAAACGTCTCCACGTATTTGAACATTGTTGCATTTTGTTTTTTTCTGTTTCTGAGCTATCAAACTAAAACAACAACTGCAGATAAAACGTCCCTATCCATCTACTTCCACTGTTAATTTGCTTTGTTTGTCTTCCAGCAGGGCAATGATGCATGCCAATATGGGGTGCCATTTGTAAAGCAGCTTCTGCTAAAAAATAATGAATAAAAAAATATAGAAAAAGTTTGTCACATTTAGCCTCAAACAATGTTTGAAAAAGCAGTGTGGATTTTCTAAAGTCAACTTTTGGCACATTTGAATTGTTAAAGCTAAATATTAAAGCTAAATACTAAATATAAATATAAATAAGCTCAATCTAAAAGTTTAGCTAAAACTAAAAAAAAGTTTTGATATGCAAATTCACACTGCCTGTAACTGAAGTGCCAAAATAAAAGCTGAACTGTGTTTATAGAAGAATATGTCTCCTAACATGTCGTGGCCTGAGACCATTTGTTTGTACAAGACTGTGCTGTGGCAGGTTGAGGATTTGCTGGCCCAGCTGTACTGGGACAAGTCTGGGATTGGTTGGCCTCTCCTGGTTCCTCCTGCTGGACCTCCTTCTAAACCAGTTTGGATCATTCAGCTCCAGCTAAAGGGTGTTGTCTTGTGAGTTAACTGTTTGGCCTCAGCTTGGTTTATTTCTGCCAGGTCTTGTGACCAAAGGTTTGATTCATGAGGTCTGTCTGGTTAAATCAAAGTAAGCGTTTGAAGGCAGATCAGAAGGCTTACTTGAGGACCTTGTTTTATTGTGTAGTTTTATTTTTTGTTTTTTTGTTTTTTTGGTTTAAGGTCAAAGCTTGCCTTGACATCTTCTTTTGTTTAAAAAAAGTTGTCTCATTTAATGTTCCATCTATTTTTGTTTATTATTCAAGGTAGTGTAACTTTGTTTTCTTAAACTTTGTACAAGCACTACTTAATCTTGTCTATTGACTTGTCTTTTATTTTATGTATTTTGTTAGAAGTTAAAAAACTATTTTGTGGAAAATTGCAATATTAAAAGTACCCTCTTGTACCCACTTTTCATTTAGAAACCCATTTCCATCCTGCTTTTAATGTTACCTCCCCTTTCCCTGGCTGAGTTTGGTCTTAACACATTTCTATAAATATGTTTTTCTAGCTATTTAATGTCCTGATAATGTACTGATCTCCCAAGTAAGACTTTATTTTTATAGATAAACATGGTCAAGTGTTTATTTTGGTACCTCCAGTTACAGGCAGTGTAAATTTGCATATTAGCTACATATTTAGTTTCAGCAAAACTTTTACATTGAACATTTAGTATTTGGATTTATATTTAGCACTTAGCTTTAAAGTGCCTCTGACGTGCATCTCCTTCAAATATAAAAATCTAAGAAAAAAAATTTTATTTTTAAGAAATTTGCTGTAATACACATGATTTTACTCATTTTGTTGTATAAATATTTTCTTTTGAACTTAGCCAAACTGAAACAGGAAGTGACATCAAAGAGCAAGTCTTTTAGAAAAGAAACAGTTTATCGCTTATTGAAATAATCTTTGCACACTGACTCTTCATCTCTTTCTGATAGAGACTGAAAATAATCTAAAGAAACATCAGAATCATCTCTACAGTCTGTGTTGTCGGCCATTGTAGCAACGCTCTGGTCACATGCAGATGTACCCCTTTGTCATCACTTCCTGTTGCTTCACATGTGGATATCTCAACAACTGCTCAACTCAGCAGCGTGAATTTATTTAATTTATTTTCATTTTTTGTAATACGTAACCAATGTTATCTTTTCAAAAACGTATTCATTATTACAAAAATTTGATGTCACATGCACTTTAACATTTAGATTTGCTGTAAGTATTTAAATGTGCTAAAAGGTGAATTTAGAAAATCTACACCACTTCTTGAAGCTAATTGTGATTAATTTTCACTGTTATTTTGAGTCGAAGCTGCTTTACAAATGATCTGCTAATGYTGTACTTTATTAAATCTAGATACGTTTGGATACATAATCACCCATCCCATTATAACATATTGTACGTATTACTAAACCTTTGGAAAGACACCATGTGTGAAAGTCTTAGACTAGAAACAGCTCAAATTCAAAGTCAAGTGTGTTCGTTTTGATAAACAAAATGTCCCACAGAGCAATCTGCACCAACTTAAAGTAGCTAATCCATCAGGGCCTTAAAGGACGAGTTTATTGGATCGTAGATGACTCAGTGGTCATCTAGACTATATTAGTGTTAGTTGTGTTTGTTATCTTTCTGCAAACACGACAAACAAAGACACACATTCTTAATAAGGCTGCCATCAAGGTCTGGCTCTGTGAGCATCCTTCTAATTATCTCATCTTTTAAAGATGGCACATTCTTGAGCTGGGGTTTAATTTCACACCCAATCCACCTCTAGTGCTGCTTTTGTTTACACCCCATCTCCATCAAAAAACATCTCACACACACACACACACACACACACACACACACACACACACACACACACACACACACACACACTGGATTCTAGCCTCTAACCGTGGTCTTGTACGTTCACCGTCACCCCAGTGAGTCATTTTGCTCATTCTGTGCCCTCTCGTTGCTCTTCATTGCCTAATCTGCCAACAACAGCTTCTCTCAGCTCCTGCTACATTAACTGTATTAGAAAAAAAGTTCAGTAAACTTGCTAACCAGTTTGTAAATTACACAACAATGTAGTATTTTTTTTCTATCTCAAAATGACTGGCATCAAATACACACACACACACACACACACACACACACACACACACACACACACACACACACACACACCTCTGCACACAC
>NW_013952498.1:1423641-1437109 GCF_001266775.1 Austrofundulus limnaeus | reverse complement strand
GATGGATGGATGGATGGATGGATGGTAGAGCAGTGGTACTGCAGGCTAATTTGCATATTGGTTAACGGCTCTCCAGGACGTGCTTTTCCACGGTTTCATCACAGCGGCTGTGTTCTGGTATAAAAGCCTCTCTCTAAGACACGCCCCTGCAGCAGTCAGAGGGTGGAACAGTTAGCAAGCTTAGCATGATCGTCTGTTGACCTTCAGCCTCGGGTGGGGAGAGCTGACTGCTGCGCTTCTCCCCACCATTTTTCAAATTTCGCCTTGGGGCGGAGTTATCTTTTCACAGGGGGGTAAGATACACTTTAAGGTCGCCCATGCTGAAGCATTAAAGCATACTTATTACTATTTAATTAATATTCTTCTGTTTCAGTAATAAAACAGTCAGTTGCACTGAAAGGTTTCATTCAGTTCCCGACTTGAACTGATGGGTGATTAAAAAACTTCAGAATGACTAGAAGAGGTCATTCAGGCACTGAATTAGGTGTGTTGAAAGCAGGGAAACTGAAAAAAAAAACATGTGGGAGAGTGGCCGTCGGGGACCAGAATTGGACACCCCTGATTTAAAGTGAGTCAAATGTTTCAGGACATCAATTTAGTTCAGAAACAAAAGGGAAAATGAAATATTGGAATACTAATGGGTATGTGGGCCTCTCTTTTAGGCTATGTCCAGAACATGGCTGCCATAATGGATCAAAGTCAAGTTTTTCCCATTGGTAAGGCGGTCATGGACAGCACATTCAATGCATCTAATAGAAGGTTACATAATGAGGATTTTTTTGAAGACAAGTTAAGAGTTATTCTGGCATTTCTAAGGGCAAATTGCAGGATGCAGATCCAAATCTTTTGTGCAGAAAAACGCTGGCCAAGTTTTCACATCTGAGCAATCTTTATACTGTTTTTCAGCAGCTGTGAAACTCAGCTCTGACTCTCAGGAATCAATGAGAGATGCAAACAAGAACAATCGACTGAGCACACAGAAGACGTTAGATTGCTGCTCGAGAGCTGAATTGTATTCAGGTGTGTTTTGTTTAACCAGTCAGACTTTGACAAACCTATTATGCTTGTATTCTTTAAAATAGCTCCCATCGCACATTCGCTCGCTCCTCTTTTTCTTGGAAGTGCAGCCTCCTTTGTGCCTCGCCGGTTTCCTTTCTCTGCCTGCAGCCGATCTGCCACACATCACCGTGTTTGACAGAACGTGGATGAGGTCCCCGAGGGAGGTATCAGCTTCCTGTTGGGAGCTCTTCTGCTGGTGGGCATTTTATGATTTTTTTTTTCTTCAATACAGCCCGATCAATGATTTGTGATATTATCTAGTCGCAAACTGAGTTTCAGAAAACGGCTGCGGGAGGTTTAAGGGACAGACTGAGTGGAGCAGATCATGTTGTGGTGAGGCCACAGATACATGGTGACATTTTAGCTGAAAGCAGGGCAATAAGATGCTGCCTCACATCCAGTTTCTAAATGTATTCAGTAATAGTTTAGGGTCACTGCCAGCTCTTGACCATTTATTCTCTGTGTGCCTCAYAGAAAGGCTCTGGAAGWTTTTTTTTCTTCTTTTTCTTTGTGTGAGTGGTTCAGCTAATGATACACTGCCATCTAGTCTTACAGCAGGGGGAAATCTGTATCAGAAGGGAGGGTTTTTTTGTATACACTGATTTATTGTCTGGCACGGCACTAACAATGGGATAGAAAATGGAGTCTACTGAAGCTGTGATGAAGAAAAAGAAGTTTAAGTACAATTAATTAGATGCAGCTCCTGTATAACAACACATTCATCAAATGTAGTGTTCATTTTTTCCCAGGACGTAGAGGTCAAGACGCTAAAGCACAGCTGGATGTCAGGAGTCATCTTAAAAAAACACCAACACTGAATAATATTTTTCAATTCAATTCAAAAAATGTATTCATTTCAGCAAAAAATAACTATATACAATAAAAAACAAAGAAAATACACAAATCAAAAAATCTAAATAAAATGAAAGGTAGCAGAAGAAGAATAAATCTTGTGATGTCTGCCCCTTTTAACCCCAGAATATAATCAAACAAAACATAATTTACAAAACAATACTAAATAAAAATAAAAACATCAACTCAAACAACAAACTAATATTGCAGCACTATGCTAATGAGGAAACATTTTGGGTTATTATCCAGCTTCAAACCAGCAGCTCTTACAGCTGTGCAGCAAAACACAACTCTCTTGACTGTTCTTCCTCGAGGCGCGAGTACGAGTATTTCCTGTCGATTGTGGCTGCACAGAGATGCTGCTCTGTGGTGGTGACGCAGCCAAACGGATCATTCACCTGTTTTSGCAACGCAACCTCAAGGTGCGACCAGAAAAACAGCGAGTCAGCTGAAGCAGAGCTTAGAAAGAAACATACGAAACAATATGTACAGACTGACATGTTGCATCGTGTTACTGATTTAAACTAAAATAAAAGAAAATGTACCTACAGTACATGTGTTAAACTTAAGGTCTGCGGACCAAATCTGGCCTTCCACTGCATTTTAAGTGGACTGTGAGAGCTTCAAAGATTATTGTCTTAAAATAAACTAATACTGCTTCAAAGCCATAGATTATAAAATACATCTCCCATAATGCATGTTGTTTATTTTACCAGCAAAATAACAGCATCCCACCACTAGGTGGAAGAGCACAAGGTTCAAAATATCCGGCAGCCAGTGTAATTTCCCACGTAAAATCTACATTTTACTGCATTTTCACTGGCTACTTTTGTTGCGGCCCAGTTGTACTGGATGTAAGTTTAAACTGGAATGCCCCTCCAATGGATATTCCCTGTCAGAAAATTGCAGAGAGGCACCACAWCTCATCAGTGAGTAAAAGTCTCTTACTTTTCTATTATTTCTGTATTATTTTTTTCAAATTAAGTTGGTCAAACACGTAGTGCTTTTCAGTGTTCATGAGGACGTGTTAAAACACTGTTTCTAAGCAGGAAATACCACGTAGAGCTCAGTTATTGTTTGTTAGTGGTGCTCAGCCTTAGCTATGAGACAAGGAATGTTTCTGGGCAAATTCTTTTCGACACTGTACAATATATGGTTACAAAATCATGTCTTATCACAGACATTTGTACACTGATGAAACATTATGTAAAAAAAAGCATCAGTGCTACTTGATTTGATTTCTATAATCAAGGACTCGTTTCAGCCGTAAATTTAYCCAACAACTAGAGCAAAAACATCAACAGCGCCTGAAGCCTCCCCTCTCAACCGCATCTGAGGATGTGCCAGAAAACACAGATGCCACCAAAGCAAACGTTGGAAGCGCAGCATTCAGCTAACGATTGGATCTGCAGGACGTTTTTCAGGTGACTTATGTTGCTGCTCCTCTGCCGGGGGGGCAAGGATGAGCGAGGATCTATTGATCCACTGTTTTGCAACTAAATCGATCCTACAGCACATATCTTTGCAGCTGTTTTGGTCAGACTTAAGTAAGTGAACTGAAAATGACTCTACAAGAAGGATGATCAAATTAAATTCATAGTAATGAACATAAAATAGCATTACAGTGAAATAAAACAGCACTTGTGTTATCACAGTTCTGACATATTTTACAAGAGTCACAAAATAATTTAGCATCAGTGAAGCCTAACACGCACAATTCGATTAGTTTTCATTACGTTGAGAAATATGCCAGAGTAATATGGCCGTGCCTGAAGGTTTTTTTTTTTTAAGTACCACTATTAAAATAATAAAATATGCCCACACACTGCTGTGAAACTTTATATTTGTTGGCAAAACAGAATTACACAGTGGAACAGGCTCATTCAAGGAGTTTTTGACATCCCCCAAAGATAATTACTGAAACTTCCTCCTACATTTCCTTTCCAGAATTCTTTCCTGTCCCTAACTTCATCCAAAGCAGATTTCTGCATTTAAAGAGTTCAGATTATTTTGAGGCGGCTGTGGTAGAGTGGTTAGGGGAACCGTCCTGGAACCAGAAGGTTGCCAGTTCGATCCCCATCCAGTCAATCCCCATCCAGTCGACTTAGTCGTTTTGTCCTTGGGCAAGACACCTTACCCGCCTTGCCTACTGATGGTGGTCAGAGGGTCCGGTGGTGCCTGTGTAAGGCAGCCTCACCTCTGTCAGTGCGCCCCAGGACAGCTGTGGCTACAATTGTAGTTTGCCATCGTCAGTGTGTGAATGTGTGTGTGTGTGTGCATGGGGGGAATGTCTGTAGTGTGAAGCGCTTTGAGTGTCCTGGATGGATAGAAAGGCGCTATATAAGTACAGTCCATTTACCATTTTAAAAGTCTGGTACATTAGATAAGCTGTCAGCATTTTACCTGTTGTAGATAGCTCTTTGAACAACCTCAGTTTGAAAAATTGATGTAGTTTATTAATGATCAAACTAATGAGTAAACATTAACCTGAGTGATTTTAAGACCAAAATAGATTATGTTGTCCTAAAACAACTCATTTTTTTTAAATATCACAGCGGTTCCCTACAATAATGTTTAATAAATCTTTTGCACTAGAGTTTTTTAAATAAAACAATTCATGTGTAACATAAGGCTCTTTCATAGAACAGTTTTGTAAAATTGTCAGAGTCTTTCTTTATGCTACCTCCACCCGCATATAAATCACAAACGAAGCTGGTTGCATCCCGCACACACATGAGCTTTCAGAAATAAATCAAGCAGCGCAGAATCAAAAATGCCTAAAATTCATGTCATTTTATTTGTGACACAACAATCTACAACATCAAGCTTGAAGGAAACGTACTGAGGGCTGTACCAGACCATCCAGCAGCTGAAGATGACGGAAAGCTAACAGTAGCTAATGTTCACTTGTTGTTGCTTGGTAGCTGCAGTTGTTGTTTAGTTGAACTCRTGTGAAAAAATGTTGCAGTCATTGCAGACGATTCAAGAAAAGTTMATCTCATCTGTGTGAGGTGTTCTGCACTTTTGTCAATCTTCACTCTATAACAAAACTGTTTGCTGTTGTTAAACTTTACTGAGACACAAGCCRGTTTACTTTTTCACATGTTGGTCATGTAAGCTCTGTTATGGCACAAAGGCACACCAGGGCTGGATCAGCATAGACCCCAAACTCACCACCTCAGTCCATTCAGAAGTCGTTAGACAGCATCYAAAACCCAAYTGAAGGTGTTTTATAAGAGCTTTTRTAGTGMAAAAGAAAAATACAAAACTATCTAATGGAAACATAAGGCAGTGTAAAAAATGTTTTTATACTTTTGTTTCTTTGTCAGATCACACTTAGCTTGTTTTAGTTTTCAATATGTGACTCAGATAAAATATTAAGTCCAGAGACAACTCAGTTTTCAGTGTAAATAAGCATCTAAAGCAAACATAACGTCGATCTAAAGGTTTATAGAATTTTGCATCTACACAATAAGATTTTTGCGACTAAGGTTGTTTTAATGTGGCTTCATCTACAGAAGGTTAGATACTGACTGCTCTTAAGTTCTCCGCMGACTTCTCTGCCACTTCAACAAATCTGAACCATTACTTGAACATGTAATAGAAAGAAAAAAACACCTATTATTCTTACTTTTAAAGAGGCATAAAGTGAGATCAGTAAATATCCTCTCCAAATGAGTGCAAGAGAATAATRTGAAACTTTTCATCAGGAAAGAGAAAAGCTGGACAATCAGTGACTACAGAGGAGTTATTTATCTCACTGTTACGCTCCAGTACAGATCTGTGCCATGAACTGCATTCTGTGCATCAGCAGAGAAGGGTGACCCTGAAAAAAAAACCCACATCATTTTACATTTCAAAGAACGTGGCCTCAATATATTTCACCAGCTCATTGGCTGTGACTGATGACACGAGTTGCCAGAGTTTAAATAAGAATCCATTGTTAAATGGATTTGACTGAAAAGTGATTGAAAAGCCACACTGAAGTTAATTAATGGCACCGGGCTGTGTTGATAAAATTAGAGCCCAGAATCCTATTTAGCTTAGGTACACAAGGGCTAGACATAAATCTAAAAAAAAAAACCTCATGAGACATTATTATTCTAACATGTCCTCRTTTAGTCATTATTCCAGGCAGTGCTTTTTCTTTTAACCTTTTCTGAGAGCAGGAAGCTCGCTCGAGTTCAATAACAAAACTAATAGACTAATAATCTGTAACTGTGTGYGTGAAGCAGCTTTCTTTTTATATTTCAAACAACAGCGGAGAGCTGTGTGGAAATGGGACTCCGCGTCAATGCTAATTCATCTATATGGTAATGCTCTCTGATGTAAGGCGATAGTAGGAAAAGCGCGGCGTCAGCAACAGCTGAAGCCGCTGTGTGACTTTGGGCTTACGACAGAGGGCCGAGGCTGAGGCACTTCATTACAGAGCTGCACCGTCTCTCTCCGCTGCTGGCCGAGGCAGCTGCTTTAAAGTAATGGGAGAAACGGTGCCCTGACACTAGTTTCCAGTGCACTAACACACTGAGCGCATATTCCATTACTCCCACCTCACGTCTCCGCTCTCGATAACTCCTGTTTTCCCTTGAAAAAAAAATAGGGGGAAGGAATTTAGTTTCTTACTCCTGCAGCTTCATGCCAAGAACTCACGTCTCTTAAACTGATTAATAGTGCATAAGAAAAGAGAGAATGGATTGGGGTGGAGGAAGAGGGAAGACAATAAAAGGGCAGGGAGAGGACAAAAAGAAATAAGGTGGTGGATTAGAAGTCAGGGAATAACTTATAGGATGTGTCAGGAAAACTGATGAGAAAATGGTAAAATGTGCTGATATGATAATAACCTCCCATTGACCTCTGTTCTATTTATCCTGTTTAACTCTGTCATTTTTTTTATTATCTCATCACAGAAAACAAACATCCTTGTTTTCCTGCATGCAGAAGCAGAAGCAAGTGAAGACAACTAACAAAAAAGCGCATTCAAACAGGCTTCCGCCACAAAAATCACACTCAAACAAATCTTTTAACTGCCTAATCAATGCCTGTAGAGCTATGGAGATGAGGTCAATAGTCAATAAGTCCCGAGTCAGGTGTGACGCACGCCATTGATCAAAGTGCACACAGTGCAACAAACCAAGGATTAAACCATTTGTCTGCAGACTCCACCTTGAACCATTATCCTGACCCTCAAGCAAAACCTGGCGTGAGATACAAAGTAAAAAAAAAAAGAAAAAAGCTCTCTGGAGTTTCAGAACATCCATCACTGAGCTTTGCACACATTCAGGGAAGCTGCAGACGCACAAACACAAGCAGCCGAGATAAGATGGGTTGTTTCAGCGAGTCTCAGCGGGGACAAGAAAACTACGAGAGGCTCGGCCAGCGAAGAGGCTCCCGTGCATCAATATTGCCTTACCTTGTGTTCTGCCAGCCAAAGTCTCATCCCAGCTTCTCAGAAGTAGCATGGTGGAGCGGCCAGGGACTCCTCTCTCCCTCTCATAGCCTCGGACTGAGGGAGGCTGAACTAAAGTCAACAGAAAACAAAATTAAACAATATGAATATTGATTGTGAGTGGCTTTGTGTTTCAAAATGACAAAAAAATTATTGTGATTTCATTCTGTTTCTTTTAACTCACAGAACTTTTGTGTTCAAGTTTCGATGCACTATTTGTGGAATCAAAAACTTAATTGAATATGAATTAAACTCRATGTGTCAAACTCAAGGCCCAAGGGCCAAATCTGGCTCTCATTACCATTTTATCTGGCTCCAAATGTAACACTTTAAATGGAAAATATTTATAATCTTTGTTGCTGTATTTAGTGCATTCTACTCATGACAGCTTTCAAGCCAAGAAAATTAAGTTGGAATTTTGCAGTAATCTTTGATTTCTAGAATGAAAACAGCCACAGATAATCAACTTTCATTATCTTTTTCTGAATTATCTTCTCATTTTAAAGTCAATTAATTGGATTTTTAGTGAGGGTTTTCTTTTTTAAATTGATTTACTGGATTGTGATAAAATGTATCTCTAAGAAATGATCAAAAAGTTGTTGAAAAGGTGTAAGGCATAATAAATGAATGCTAATGATGAGTCTTTCTAAATTGATTTATTTTTGCTCTATTTGTTAGGTTCTATATGTTCTACATAAAACATAATTTGGAAAAGGTCAGTTGTATTTGTATTGTGTTTTGAATTTTTCCACCATAGGGTTACTAAGTATAACTCCCCTTGTTTTCATTCTATAAGTGTGGTTCTGTGGAACCGTTATGAACAATTAATATCTTACCTGTTGTAGACAGTGTTGAAAATAGTTTCATACTGATTGAATTGGCATTCTTAAAYAATTCCAATTTCAAAACTTTTACTGTAGATTATGCAAACACTATTTTATAACCTTAATTTTGTTGTCAATTTTACATAAAATTTTGTGATTATTTGCCATTTCAAACACCAACAGCAGCGAGCTATAATACTTCCTGCAAAAATATCAGTATCTTTCTACCAGAGTAATCATGTAAAATTAAACTGAAGGCAACATAAAGGCATAAATAATAGTTTGCATTAAAGTATGAGAATAAAACAACAGCAGTTCATTTTGGTATTGGTCCCGCACAGACTAGCTGTTAGCTTGTCATATTATCTCCAAACTGAGGTTGTTCAAAAAGCCATCTACGACAGGTAAGATATTAAGTGTTCAAAACTTTTCCACAGATCCCCACATCTAAAGATCTGAACTGTGGCTTTAGGGATTATGTGGAACAAATGTTCACTAATTCAAGAGGTGAGAATGAAAAGTGGTGCTGTTAGTATTTTCTGTTCAGATTCCAGTTTTTCCACATAGAAAAAAAAACTTACAGCAGTCTTAGGTAAAATCCTCAAACGGTCCAGAGGACAGAGCATCGGTTTCGTGAWAATCGCACTCCACAGGAGCAGCTTCACTTGTGTTTCTTAGAAAAGGTGCTCAGGGAATCTTGTTTTTCTGATGTCCGCCACTCTGTTATTGCAAAAGGGAACAAGAAGGACAGAGGGTCAGTAGCAGGTCACCATCACTTAGTTGCTAATAAAGCCACGCACTGCTTTGGCATCTCCAAGCTGCTCGCTTTCAAAACAAATACAGCAGACCAAAGTGGAGGGGGGATTTAAATACAGATTGAAGAGAGAGCATTCCACAGTAGCGTTTACAGGTCAAATGCAAAGTGAAGGTCATGTATGTAAACAAGGTCATGTAGGTAAATAACAAAAACTCATCTACATACATGTTATTAACGAGTAACGYGTTTCAAATGAGACGAATAACAAAGCTGACACACAACAAAGAGTCCATCTGATTAGAAGAGGAGCAAGTGAGCCATGGTTTGGGTAAATAAATGATTAGGTGAAATATGTTAATGAATAATGAAGCGGTCTCCGCRGGGGAACAGATTGGACATTTCATTTTTAATGGATTGACGGGTCTCACACGAAGTTGAGACGACATGCACATGCGGCAACATGTGATAACCCATCATCACGTGAACCTGCACAGCTGACTTGCAGTATTCTGCTCACTTTAAATGTAGACACTTTGATACCCCCCCCCCCACCGCCCCCCACACACTTGGTCCTAGTCTTATAAAGAGGTGTTAAATCCATTTCAGTCCACTCACTCTGTGTACATCACTTCTCTCAGACAGCATCTCTGTCGATCCTCTTAATAAGCTCAGATGAATTATTAAATAGCCTTTTTATATCAGATCATGCCCCATATTCCGCTCACTCGATGTGAGCATWCGGCCAATAAAATGGAGTTGTACTCCTGAAGCCGTCCCACAGAGACCCTGCTTGCTCTGTAGTGGGAGAACGGCTCTCGGAGGCACACGTTACGAGCTTCAGATAAAGTTCTGTGGATCCGTTTCCCACGCAGGGACGGATGAGGTCGTCTTGCAGCACTACATTCCAGGAATCAAGGCTCGAGCTAGTTGCTCCTCGCGCCAGATTTTAGAGGTTAAACTCGTCTCTGAACGGTGGAGGTGACGACGYGCGCTGTCAAAGTGAATTAGGGGTTCTGAAGCGGCGCAAGTTAGTGGAATACAAAACACCTAACAAGGCGGCTGCGGAACACTCCGAGCCACACGCAGGAGCTGCTTTGTTGTCTCATTAGGCGGCACATGGATAGAGAGAGAATCAGTAGGAAGAGAGGATGGGATTATGAATCTCCTCAGCTCCTGCTGTCTCCTCTCCTGGCCTGTTTATCAATGAAGACTGCGARCGCGTCGCCTGTGAAATCTCCTAAGCTCCGTTTGGAGACGCTTGGCAGGCTCGCCTTCATCAAAAGCTTCTGGCACCAAACTGTTTCGGGAAATATGTCGTAGTGCCCCAGTTATTAAAACAACCCAGATTTACTGTTCAGTCAAATCGCTGGCAAAATTAACAAAGATGTTAATCAATTAGACGGACGTGCGTCTGGGGTACGACAACCACTGGAACGCCACGTTTGGCTGAGACACCGTACGATAAAACACACTCATGATTAGAATCCAGAKTTTGACAAAATGCTACACATCCCATTGTGATGGGAAGCAAATGGGCCGTTCGGTTGCATATGCTCACATTACCTCCAAGCTACGCTCTAAGGAAATGCTCTCAGCTTTTCCCTCTGAAACACCAGTCAAATCAGATGTACCAAATGCTGTTTTCCAGCTAAGTGCTTCTTAATGTTCACATCACCATCTACATTTGCGTGACAGCACAACAAAGATGTTTGTATACAGCTAAAAAAAAAAAAAAGTCATCCAGCAGCGTGCCAGAGCTCGYGTCCATTTTGCAGCAGCGACAGCTTTGACAGACTACCTGGGCTTAAGTGCCCATCTGTGGGCGAGCCCCCCGAGGTCACATGTGTGCCAGGAGCACTGAGCAGGACGGGTAATCGGCTCGGGTTGTGGGAGCGAGTCCCAGGTGGGTGTTACGGGTACGGYGGCGCAGCCTCAACCTGCGCGGGGAGCGCTAAACACACATAAACACATATGGTGAAGTCAAAGCGCCGGCAGGCAGACGACTGGAAGGTAAATCAGAGAAACAGGGTCAATCACTGTTGCTCTGGTGACAGATGAATGGTCAGGGGGTCCGTGTGTGCGTGTGTGTAGGTGTGTATTTGTGAGACTTGAATGTGAATTTTGCTGCAGATGAATAAAAACCAAATTGACTTCCAAAAACACTCGATCAGAGGAAGAGTGTTTGTGATCGTCCTGCAGTGAACAGATCACCTTTTAGTGGAGTAATGGGGTCAATCATCGTTTCACTCATCACAGATGGATGGTCAGGGGGTCTCTGTGTGTGTGTGTAAAAGAGAACGAGTGTGTGTTTTGCTCCAGACAAATTAGAAAACCCTGATTCCAAAAACAATTCATTAGAAAAATGGTCCTGCTGTGAAGTAATCCAGGTTGTAGTGAAATAGCAGCAGATTAAAAAAAAACAAYTGGTAGTAAAGTTTGTTTCTTCACATAGACTGCTTTCGATACACAGACACACACTCCAGTCTGACATAGGAATGGAGGCAGGAATGATTCGACTGGTGGCTGCTAGTTTCATTTTGACCTGTTAAGTTCCTTTTTTTATTGTCTAAGTTCCTGCAACAAACTAGAACGAAAGGTTAAAATGAGCTGAAAGGGATAAAAAGAGGGAAAGAGTGAAGGCTCTAAGTGATGTGAGATAATCCACGAGCATCCAACGCTTATTTTGTGAACGCAAATCCATGACCACTGAACACACACACACACACACACACACACATACACACACACACAGAGAAGCAAAAATACTCCCTTAATGATAAAACATGTATATTTTAAAGTGAATAATCGTCCTCAACATGCAAGCAGCAAAAGCATGAGCCAAAAACACATACTCACCTATTTAACTCTCAACACTGACATATTAAATTTGGAGAGAAATGAGGAATATTACAGCAGCTAATTGATAAAGATGTTGCTTGAGTCTTTAATCCGCGATAGTCCAATCCCATTAAGATTCAGTTGAGAAGAGAAATACTGAAATCAGCCTTAGTCCATTAAAATGTGTCAAAAAATCCAGAATTTAAAACTGTTTTTTTTTTATTCTTAATTCTTTTTAGGTTTTTGTTGGGGTTTTTTTTCTGTCACTCGAGATCTAATCCAGGATTTAAAGGGTAATTCCACAGGAAACGTCTACATCCAGAGCGCCTTTATCAGGCTGATGGTTGCTCATAAGTCCCACTTTCCTTTATCTTCATGCAAATGAAGCGGAGCAGCTTTAAAACCTCCTTCGGGAAAAGAGTGGAAATATTTTTGGGGTTTTAAATGATGAACACAAAGATGAATTACGTGGCTTTCTTTCACTGTCCGTGTGCATATCCCTCTTCCTTTACACAACACAAACAGACACACACACACTTCAGATTATTCTACTTTGCAGTGAGCTTCACACTTTGTAGCCCTTCAGCATTTTTTATGTCTTCTTAGTCAAAATGATGGTGAAATTACACAGCTCAAATGCTAAATCAAGAGCAGATGGAGGCATGTTTTTGAATGATACAGTGACAGGACCAAACGATGAATAAATAAYGTGGAAGAGATGAGAAAGTGGAAGAAAAGAAGATGGACAGAGATGATTAAAGTTAGGTTGTTTGATGTCAAAAAAGTCCAAATTTTGGAAAGAAGGAAAGAAAAGAATCTTCTGGTTCATGAAGCCGGATTTTCTTTTTTTGTTAGTCCATTCTCCCTGGGTGCTTGTGTGTGTCTGTGTCCAGGAATGAGTCGGATCGGAAAGACACGAGACAGAGAGAGAGAGAGAGAGAGAGAGAGAGAGAGAGAGACAGAGAGAGAGAGAGAGAGGAGACGAGAGGGAGGAGAGAGGGGAAAAAAGAGGACAGCAGGAGCGAACACAGAAGACTGGATAAACACAGATGACACCCCGATGGAACGGACAAGTGCTGGCTTTGGAATACACTTTGAGAGGTCGGGGCCTTTCCGCTCAGTTTGACCTTCATCTGATCAAACAGGAGGCCAGGAAACTGGAACGTAACTTATTTCCCCCTCTGACAGCAATGTGATTAGAAGTCCAGGTGTCTTTAAAGTGTGTTGGACAGGAAACAAAGGAAACAAACATGAGACAAGGAAGCTGTGTGATGAAGGGCCCGTTTTAATGAAACAAAACACACGTTATTGTGCAACAACATGGAGAGAGAGAGAAAAAAACAGACGATTTCATCATGACGACGACTGGAGCAGGTGCTCGCTGGATGAGTCACAGTGGTTCAGGTTGGGAGGAAAACTCAAGTCAGAAATGAAAAAGGAGGAAGTGACATATGGAGGACATGAGGCGAGAATCAGCTGAGAGCAGGATGAGAGGAGAGAACTGTTGTGTGTGTGTGTGGGGGGGGGGGTCCTACAACGTGTGAACAATTTTCCTAAAAAAAAAGGCAGCCTCGTGGGGACCGAAATGAATCGTGGGGACCTGGTCCAAATGCAAATTACGGGTATGGGGTTAGGTTTAGGACCAAGGTTTAGGTTAATTTTAGAGTATATGGTCAGGGTTAGGCTATAAAG
>NW_013952498.1:1413695-1423377 GCF_001266775.1 Austrofundulus limnaeus | reverse complement strand
TGTGTGTGTGTGTGTGTGTGTGTGTGTGTGTGTGTGTGTGTGTCACAAACACAAATGGAAAAGATGACTGAGACAAACACTAAACACTAAATAGACCTACCTATGATCAGATTTAAGAATCGGCCAGAAAAGATGCAAAGGATGGTGGGAGGGGGGGTTAAAAAAGAGAAGGAGGGGGAGAAAATAGGAAAAAAAGGTACAAAAGTGAAAAAAAAGGCGTAAATAGAAAAGCCAAAGAAAGACTATTAAAATGACTCTATTAGAGCTGCTTAAAGGAAAGAAATCAAAACAGAGGTGGAGTCAAAATAAAAGTAAGCAAAGTTACGGGTGGACGGAGTGGAGGGGGCGGGGGGGTGGAGAGAGGGAGAGAGGGAGCGTGGGCTAAACAGGGATAGCAATGGAGAAGGGAGGGAAGAATGGATGAAAGGTGGGGAGAAGGGGAGAGAAAAAAATCCTCTCCCCCCTCCTCTGTCTCTTTCTCTGTTTCTCTGTCTCTCTGCTTCCTGTCTGGCTCATAAATAGAAGAAATTGTTGACCAGGTAAATGGCAAAATAGATGAGAAGGCAGAGGACCGAGAGAGCAAGCAAATGAAAAGGTAAAGCACCTCCCAGCAGCGCAATGAGGAAAAAAAAGAACAAAAAACGAAAGATAAAAGCAAATACTCCAGTGGCCTCCGTTGTCTCCAGTCTGTGAGTGGGAAGGGGGGATTGGCTGCTGCCAGTTGTTCCCCTTCCCCGGCTGCCTGCTGCTTTCTGCTCTTCTTCCGCCTGCCAAAAAAAAAACACTTCCCATCCAGATGACCAAAAAAAAAGAAAAACGAAAAAAAAGAAAAAGCAGGCACAGATGTCCTTCTCCTCCTTTCTCTTAACTCTGCTCAGATGTCACACGCCCCTCACACGGGTTAGACATTGTTGCAGTRGCAACGAACAGCAATATTGCTCAGTGGGAGGGAGAGAGGGGGGAAAAAAGAAAGAGGCATTGGGGTGTGGGGGGGGGGAGGCTGCTGCTAGTCAAGCACTGCCTACCTCATGAGGAAAGATACTGAGCTGGAATTGCTCTGTCTCCCATCTCCCGCCCATCCCTGCAAAAAGATGGGAGGAAGGGAGGTGGGTCCGCTGGCTGCATTAGTATTCATTGAAAGAGTGAGAGAGAGAGAGAGAGAGAGAGAGAGAGAGAGAGAGAGAGAGAGAGAGAGAGAGAGACAAGGTAGAAGGGTGGAGGGGGCCTGCCAACAAATGTCGAGGAACTGAACCGTTAGAAACTAATAAGAGACTGGCTCCCCCTAGAGTCCATCATCAATACGCCAAGTCTGATAGAATCAATGGTTAGAGCGTCCACATGTGGTCTGAAAACAAATTCACTGACTCAGCTTTGCTGTGTCACGACCACGAGTCACACCACAGCTCCTCCCCTCTTTTACAAGAACTTCATCATCGCCCAGATGTTATTTGTCAAGGTCCACTTCTCTTTGGTCTGGTACTAKAACACATCCAACAGCTTCTGGTTCGTGTCTGTACTGCTGACTAGAAACAAACCGAACCTCTCCTCTGCATCGTACCCAACGCCAAACTCACTGTTGCTATGGCGATAAATGTACCCTACACACACACACACTACATGGCGTACAAAATACACAATACTGCCATTAAAGGTTTCCTTCTTCGGTGTTTGCTATCAATGAGTGACATTACACGAACCGAAGGTCTATTTTAACATTAATTTACAGCACAAGGTTTCCCTCTGTGCAACAGCTCTCCATGTTTTGTTCTGTTCTGTTCAGACTGTATATACCATTGTGTTTTTTTTTATAACACTGTAATTTATAGCAAACAATAAAACAGGAGATGAAGTTGCTGTATGCAGTAGGGTTGGGCAATATTACCAAAAAAATTATCACGATTAACTATGGTATTTAGCCGATAACGATTAATTTGACTATTAATCCCCTGGAGTCCCTGGACACCCTTATGTCCTGGTCTCATGATGAAATTGAAAAAAACAAGCAGTCATTTACCTTACAGGTCTTTAAGCAAAAAGACACCTTTCTTCTTGCCTTTTTCTGAGTTTCAGGTATCTGTAGAAGAAATTACAAAATGTCAGTAAGAATAACTGGCCCCTTGGCACGGATTTTTCTGAATTTGTCCTACCAAATACAAAGCTGTGCATGTTAAAAAGTCGAAATAATCCATTGTTTTAAATCAATACGCGATCTCTACATCATTTTTGTTTTTTGTTGTTTTTTTGTTTTGTTTTATGATTGTTTTTTGGCAATTTCATATTACATTTTCACACCTCTGTCCGTTTTTATTTAATTAGTAGCCCCCTTTGATGCATTTTCTGWTTAATTCTGGTTATTTTTTTATCTTTATTGACGTTTTAAAAGATTACATTTCCTCCTGAAAATCGCTATCCAGGGAAAATTACCTGTTGAAGAAGCCAAGAAGCACTGCGCAGTTGTCTCATCGATTTAGTGTCAAATGGCGCCATCTTGTGGTCRGTGTGCAGATCGGCTGCGCTGAGTTCGATTAGAAGCGCCTGGTTTCTTTGATGCGCCGCGCGATCAACACAAGGCGCAGGAATGGCAGCGCTCCCTTCACCTCTGAGAGTCTGTCGAGGAATACTGAAAGAGTTACGACTCATTCAAGGATCTARTTATAAGCAGTCGCTAGCTTACAGCTATGTTATGGATCAGTTTCGGAGGAATAAGGTCAGTTTTGCTGTAAAATAAAGGCAAATGTTAGCTAAGTTGCTAACTGCTAGTGAGCCTGTAAGTCAATCRTCTTATGCACAACTACTATTTAAATAGTTAAGAAGGCAAAACATTTTAAATTTACCAATTTATAAGCTTAAATAAGAACTGAATATCCACAATGGCCTTGATAAATAGTTGACAACTTTGTAAGAATGTACAAGCTTTTGATAAACTCAAGGTTGGAAGCAGAAGCGCATGCTAACATTCAGCTTCATCTTTCCCCGCTGCGGAATATAAAACGGTAACGAAGCTTCATGCACCTGTATTTATCCGCTGCGAAAAGTAGACCTTTTTTACTATGATTATTTAACTTATTGCTGCCGTGAATACTTTGTTAATGGTTGTTTTTATATCTAATCAAACTTACATGTTATCAAAAAGGCATTTTACTATTTTTATTTTTATTATAAGAACCTTTACATGGAGARTAAACATTGCATAAAGTTGTTCTTTGACCTAGAAATCCCTCGACTATTTGTTTACTAAAGTATTTTAGMCACATACTTATTTATATGTTACTCCAGCTGATTTTTCATTAATTTTGTACTATCAAACAGTGTTTCTACKTGTCCACTTGTGATGATTTACATATTTTAAGCATAATTACAGCTATTAGTACCAATATGATTAATYTGATTGTTGCATTCATCAAAGCATTTATCATTTTAGAATGCATTATGAATCTGTATTGACCCCATGACAGTATAATGTACATTTAAGGCAATATGTAGAATTAATTTTATTTGTGGTATGTGATGATTTTTAAAAAAAACAATTTCAGCTCATTTTTTAAGGAACTTACCACATGTCACAACACGTTTTCTTCAGGTAACAGGTGAAAGGTACTGCCGTGCCCAGCAGGAGGCGCACCATGCCTCCCACACGTACCTGTGTCTGCTGGAGTCCACCAGGATCCACCTGGCTCTGCACAACCTCTACCATGGCAAGGGAGAGCGCAACCCAGAGGAAGTGGCGGGCTTAGTGGGGCTCAAGTTGCCCACGCAGCCGGGAGGAAAAGGCTGGGAGAAGTGAGGACGTGGGACAGTCCAGCACGAATAGAAAAAAAAATCTGGAACTTTTCATCAACCACTTATGTGCTGGCCTCATACAAATGATCCTTTATGTAATTTAACTCCAAAATGAATGAATAACTAACAGGACTTGTGCAGTTGTAATGATTTAATGTGGAGACAAATATGTGACAAAGCCAGGATTGAAAGGCCATATTTTACTGTTCTTTTTGCTTTAAAGCAACAATTTAAAAGCTATAACTACAGTATATCATACTTAAGTCATGTCACACTTTCTCTTATTAGAGAACAAATTAAAAAGTTTTCATAAATAATGAGTTTGTCCATTATGAAAACCTCCATCATTTTAAACCCAGTTGTGGTTAATGCAGATTCTGGTAATAAACAGTACAAATGCAGCTCATTTAAATGTCAGAGAAATGTCTTTATTTTAAGCCAAAATAATTTTATACTTCCTCTCCACTTAGTAAGTCTCCATCTTTTATTAATTATTTGTTTTTAATACTGCAAAGACAATACGTTTGGACTGCCTGCAGGCTGTTTTTAGTAGCTGGATTTGCCTACAAATAAATATTAGTTGTGCAATAAACTCCATTATGGAAACATACACATGATTAGGAATGTCTACTGATAAAAAGCAAAACGTTTATACATTGTGTGATTTGTAGGTTTTATTATTGCCTACAGCCGTAACAGGTGGATAATAATGAGCTGACTGCTCATGTGTGTTTGTTAGCAAATACAGTCCCAACTGTAAATAATGGAACATCAAGTCTCTTGTTTTTGTTGTACACTGAAGACATTTGGGTTTAAGGTCAAAAGATGAGCATGAGACAAGAGKTCTGAGTGTCAGCTTTTATTTCCTGGTATTTACATGTAGATGTGTTAAACAACTTAGCATGTATTACACCACAGTGTTTTCAGGTGAGCAAAAGTAAAAGAACAAATTATCTTAAAATAAATAACATTTAATACTTGGTGGGATAACCCTTGTTTGCAATGACTGCCTCAAGCCTACAACCCATCAACAACACCAAACTGTTGCATTCTTCATTTGTGATGCTGGTCCAGGCTTTCACTGCAGCTTGTTTCAGGGAGTTTCTCCTCTTCAGGAGGTGAAATGCTCTATTGGGTTAAAGTCAGGTGACTGACTTGGACAACCTTTCACTTTTTTCCCCCTGATAACTTTGTTTTGTTGGCAGTGTGCTTTGGGTCATTTTCCTGCTGCATGATCAAATTCCTCCTGGTTAGTTTGGATACATTTCTCTAATTTGGCRGACAAAATGTTTCTGTACGCTTCGGAATTGATTATGCTGCTACCGTCATCTGTAACATCATCAATAAATATTAATGAAGCTGTTCCAGAAGCAGCCATGACATCACCTGCACCGTGCTTCACAGATGAGCTTTGTGTGCTTCRGATCATCAGCAGTTCCTTTCTTTCTCCACACGTTGGCCTTTCCATCACTTTGGTRGAGATTAATCTTGGTCTCGTCAGTCCATAAGTTTGTCTTCCAGAACTTTTGCGGCTCATCTCTGTACTTCTTTACAAATTTCAATCTGGCCTTCTGATTCTTCTTACTGATGAGTGGTTTGCATCTTTGGGTATGGCCTCTGTATTCCTGCTCTCTGAGTCTTCTTCAAGATTGTGAAACCTTCACCCCTGAACTGTGGAGGTTATTGGTGATGTCACTTACTGATGTTCTGTTTTTTCCATGGCTCTCACAATATTTCTGTCATTAACGACTGTTGTTTTCCTTGGCTGACCTGTTGGACGTGTGCTGCTCAGTACACCAGGAGTTTCTCTCTAATTCAGGACATTTCATATGCCCGATGATTGTCCAGTGGCTCTGATTGATATTCCTTTGTTTCTCAGCTTTGAAATGCTTGTTTTTCCTCCCATAGACAGCTCTCTGGTCTTTATGTTGGTTTATCATCTTTTACTTTATAGGTTTAAACCTAGGCCAAAAAGTTGACTAGTCATGCAGAGCAAATCATATGTTCCAATACTTTTGATTTGATTTATTTATTTAACAGGAAAAGATTATTAAAAATCAAGCCTGACTCAGCATAATTGCTGTTTTACAACAGGTTCCTGTTCTGCAGCACATAAAACACTCAGAATTACAGCATCACAATCACATTTTTATTATTATACCATAGACACAAAGACAAACAAGCATACCAAATTTCAAAAAGGCAGCATTTGCAAAATAGGACGTCTAAATATGAGCACAACAAAAAGTGTCCAGCAGDWGGCAGACAAGATTCTTCTTAAAGGGCTGTAGTTTTGAAATGGACTTTRTGTTTTGAGGAATGTCATTCCATGCTTTAGTATAAACATAGAAGAAAGACCTCTGGCCGTAACAGTTTTTAAAAGTTGRTAATATCAGTTGTCCTTTTGTAACAGATCTAGTTGAATGACCACTTCCAGAATTTGATTTGGGCAACAATGCACAGAGCGTTCCATAATTGGCACCTTGGAAGATCTGAAAATATAAATTAATACCACTATACAAAACATAATTCTGAAAAGTCAAGGCATCAGACAAAAGAACTCTGTACAGTGATGAGTCCAACCAGGAAGTTTTTTATGAATTTTGTAGGCCCTGTTGTAGAGCCTAACTATGGGTTCTAAGATTTCATTTGTTGTAAGAGACCAAACAGGTAAACAGTACAACATGGTTGAGAGTATAATGGCATGAAGATAGATATTTGAAACAGAAAATGAATGTGAGATTGGATCTAATTTTTGAATAAATGTATAATTTCTGTTTCAACTTAGTGGTTAAGACTTGTACTGTACATGATCACGATAAGTCAAATGAGAATCCAAAGTAATTCCAAGATATTTTGCTCACCTAAAATGCTGTGGTGTAATACAAACAGAGATATATCCTAAGTTGTCAACACATCTACATGTAAATACCAGGAAATAAAAACTGACAAAGTTTTCTCAGTGTTTCATAAACTCCAGTAATTTTTTCATACACTGTCAAGAAAAAATACAAAATTAAAAAATACATATTTTTCATTCGTAATAAGAACTTAAAGTTCAGATYTTTTGAAGCAGGTTTCTGTGAAAAGATGAACAGGTAATATCTTACCTGTTGTGGATTACTCTGAACAGGTAAAAAAAATTAAATGAAGTTTAATTGGTAGCAGAAAGATGAGCYAATGGCTAGTTAGAGCGAGGCCAAGATGGGTTGCTGTCATCTCATAACAACTCTAGTCTTAACAAACGGCCCATTAGTAGGATCTATTATTTACCATTTTATAATCTTTTACATCATGTTAGTTAAATACAATGTTATGGATAGCAACTAGCTGTAGCACTGTTACTGCAGCCTTGGGGGACTTCTTCATAACATCTTTGCCATATTAATTATGCAAATAAAAACTGACTTCCATGTCAATGTTTAAAAATAGCATTTACAAAATTATGTCTGAAATTAGATTAGGTGGCAGAACCCTGGGCTTGGACTCTTTATTTTGCAGATACTGAATTAGTTTTATCCTTCCTTTTTAGTGAGTTTCAGTGCTAGCGTTTGTTGCCTTTCTCGCCTTTTTTTCTCCAGCTTTATCAAATTCTTTTTATTTTTTTTCTCCCCCTCTACATAATTCTCCCCTTCCTGTTTTGCTCTTACTCTGCTTTGGTGACTCACGTTGCCTTCAGTGTGAATTAAAATAGACGAACCCTAAAGCCAAGCAGCTCACAGTGGCACAGTGCACTCACACAACACTAAAGCTAACATGCTGTGCAGCCCCAGCAAAKAAAGTCTGATGCATAGTGAAAGACAAACAGCCAGTGTCAACACTTATTCTGCACAAAAACAAGATGTAATGCATGCCTCTCTTCAAGCCGTCCTGAAACAGGCACTCATGACAAAAAGAACGAGAGAGGAACCCCCCAACAACAACAACACACTGAAGGTTAAGCTGTGTTTAGAGGTGGGACTTGGAGTGCAGGGTCTGGTGATGCAAATAAATGTTTTCAAAGATATATTATGGTTCATTTTGAAGTGTGGTTTTGTGGAAAASTTCTGAAAGTAGCAGTTGCAGATTGGACAGCCTCAGTTAGGAGAAAAAAAGTTAAAGTTTTACAGTACTGACAAACTAAAGGCTGGTCCAAATGTGGACAATGTAAACAAACTGCTGCTGATCGTCCTGAAGCTGCTTCAATCCGAAACATGTCGTATGATGGTCATTTTAACCCTTTTTGTATGCCTTCATATTACCATCAGTTTTTACAAAACAGTTATTTATATGTATTTTTGCCATGTCTTGCAGTCACAGTGACAGCTAGCTGTAGCACTTCCTGTCCAGGCTTCAGTCGGGTCCAACAGGAAATCAGACGTTTGCCAAAATGACCGTATAATGAAAAACTGACTGCAACGTAAAGATTTGCAACCAGTGCATTTCTCAAACACATTTATATCTGCTGGAGGAAGGAGAAGCAGTCCACTTTGCCTTGCATTCAGACCAGATCCGGTGYGTTACTGACTCACTCAGGTTAATGATCCGAGTCTTCACACTGAATCAGAACTCAAGAGTTCCAGGTGTCAACTTTGATTTTCTCTGGAAGAATCTGTGGAAATGCTTCTGTTGATAACAGGTGACAAAGACTGATTCAGGTCAGTGAATCTACGAGTTAAATATCGACCCCTTCCTAAATTAATCGCAAAACTCATTTTTCTTCAAGTTTTCCAAGAAACACAAAATGAACCAACAATTTAACATATGACATTTGGGCTATTGATTTTTATTCRTTTTGCCAAAAATAATTTTGGCAATAATTTTAGGAAGGTGATGATGTTGCAATCAAAAAGCTATTAAACACATGTTTGTTTTATTATGTGGAAGAAAATTGTGCCATCAGAAACTGAATTTGAATCTGCACACAGTAGGCTCCACTCTCGACCGTGAGGGGCAGTGGTGGGACTTTAAACAATCAAATGATCAAACATGAAGGGATTTTTTWAAATAATTTCTCGTACACATGTGATAATTATGCAAATGCACGTTCAGTTTGAGGGAATCAAGTTAAGTTTTTGATGGCACAAGTTTCTTCCCATACCATTGTGGGATGAGCAGTAGAAATTTGCCCAATCTTCTCTGCTTATGATGTTACTGACACTTGTTTTGAGCTGGTCCCTCCAGGTGTAGCCAGTGGGCCCTGCCACAGTGGTCAGTGTCTGCTCTAACAATCATCATGCCACATTGGACACATCTGGACAGGGCCAGGTGTTCCATAAAACCAAGTTGCAGCATTATTTTTTGCGAGCCCTGGTACCATCTCCAAATTGAAGGTCAAATTGTATATAACAGGAGGATTTCAGAGACAATCCGTGAAGAAGAAGACACCCCAAGAAGATTTCATCACCGTGTCAGCACTCAGGCTGTCTTCTTCAGATTTTCAGTCAATGAGGTGCCAGGCTCTGTATGGTTTGTCCACATGCTGCTGAGGCTCCTGTCTGAAAAGCCATTAATTGTTTCTTCAAACTTCWTTCATCCAGTCCACCAAACCCCAACGAGTCAGCAGCAAAATAAGCTGTTTGGTAGAAAGGATTTGGCTAATTTTTCATGTGCACAACCCACAAACTCAGCTCTACTGCTCATCTCACAAATGCATGCATCCTTACAAATGTGGCACCATTGAAAAAGGTAAATTAAATTTAAAGGGTAAGTTAACAGGCTTTCTAATGGTATAAGATTCATTGCCAAGAAGCATTGTTACACCAAAGAAATAATCTACCAAACACAACAAACTTACCTACTTTTGTGCTATGTCAAATTTAAAAAAATGAAAGGCAGCAGCAGAAGAAAAAAATCTTATATCTGCTCCTATATTTATAAAATATTACATTAATTTCACACACACACACACACACACACACAC
>NW_013952498.1:1410040-1413141 GCF_001266775.1 Austrofundulus limnaeus | reverse complement strand
TGTGTGTGTGTGTGTGTGTGTGTGTGTGTGTGTGTGTGTGTGTGTGTGTGTTATTCATGCATAATAGATGGGATCCACCTGGCAACTGGACTAAACTGTGTTCACCATGCTCTAAAGTCCTTTGAGGGCCAGGATTTGGTTTTAGGGTTAGTCTGATGTATAGAGGAGTGGTTATTAACCCTCCTGTTGACCCAAGGACAGCAGGAGGGTTAAAGTTCAGCATTAAGGGGGGCTGTCCATAATCAGGTGTTTTTGAGCCATGAGCTCAACCCCAAACCCCTTTTTCTATTAAGCCTATGTGAGCTGCTGCATGTTTGCTCATTACTTTCCAAGAATTTCAACAATCTAAGTGATGCATGTTGTTAAATAAAGCGTAGTCTATTACCTACGCTTGGTGGGCTGCTGGAAATGTCAACCTGGCCTCGTGTTTTTCTGTTTCCAAARTGTCTTTGTGGGTTTATCTCTCGAACAAAAGATGGCTTTTGAGGGGCGGGGGAATCAGTGGTGGACAAAAGAGGATTTCCGGTACAAGCAAAGAATGACCCAAACTGACACAAACACAGATCTGGTCTGACGCAGACACACCAACCGGATGAAACCTAAAAAAAAAAAGAGCCCTGGAAGCCAGCAGTATGTTGTACAGACRTAGCTACTGTTCCAGAATGCCACCTCTAAGAAAATAATCTTTTACGAGCAGCACTGAGGTTTTTCAAATCTCTGGACTTGACTGATGTTTCCAAAAATGYAGCCTGAAATCAGAGCTGGTTACGTGATCCACGGAGCACCTACCTGACTCTGACACCCAACACTTTTAATTAAAACTGATACAAAATACATCTGAGCTGCCTGGGAGGGTGTAGACATGTTTTACACAGCAGAACGGTAACACAATAGTCTTAAAAATGTCTTTTAGCGTTTACAGGCCGGATATGATTTTTAAACCGAAACAACRCAAACTTTGAATAATCACTTAGCGTTTGTTTTTTATGTTTGTGTGGTTTTGTTCAGGCACAGACTAATTACTGCACGGGTCGACCTAGACACACATGACAAATTAATTGCACTCTTTAACTCAAGTCAGCCTCTGYTTCTTGTCAACCATACAATTTTAATGTTGGCCTCAACGACAAGTCGTATAGAAGGGACAAAAACAACTTAATTGCAAAGCAGGAGCCTGTGTACCTGTCACAAGTTACAGCACCGTGATCATTTGTTGTCTTAAATGTGGCTGTGGGGTTGATTCAGAAGCTACTTCTCATAAACTCTGAAAAACTTTGCTCATTATGCTTCAATTTCCGTGACAGTTWTTGTTTCACTAACCCTGAGGATTTAGAAAATTACGTACAAAAAAATACATAAATCAAAACGTGTGGCTCTGTTAGGAATGGTGTGCTTGGACTTGTGGTAGCAGTATGTACGGTAATATGGCTTAGACAAGATTTAAAAATAAGAAAGGAAAAGATTTTCCACATTGACCATTGGATTTTAGCAAMCCCAGCTTTCTTTGGACCTCAGACGTATGTATGATGCTGCAAGACAGATGGGAAAAAACTGATATAAACARCTGTAATGTTATTTTAGTTTCTGCTACATCATAGTTTATGAAAAGTTTGGTATCTCCTGCATGGACACAGCGAAAACAAAGATTTTATAAAACATTGCACAAAAAGTTATTTTCTGTTTGGCTTATTTCTTTGTAGCGATTCTTCTTGGCAACAAGTCTTACTGTTGGAAAGCCTGTTAGGTGGAAAGGACAAACAAATTCACATTAAAAAAAACCTAACCTAACTTTTAAAATAACAAARCTCACCTCCACAAAGCACGGTTGGTTAGAGACTACTTCCAGAATTTGGCAGTGAAGAGGATAGGTTAGCCAGCCTGCAGGCCTGTGGGAGTTTGGGCCTGCTGTTTGTTCCAGAGTGACCAACACAAACCCACTGGTGCTGGTTAAAGGCCACTGAAGGGTCCATCTGACCCTGTGAAATGTCATCTAGTTCTCAGCTTCATGTCTACTGCCCTTTAAGCACTTGGACAGCAATGCTGGCATTTTGCTTTAACTACTYCACTTCCAGAGGCTGGCAGTTGGACCTGCAAACAGACTATTAAAATGCAGTCAAATGGTCAAACACTTCTGGATGGAGATAAAACAGATACTGTGCACGAAATAATCTGTTTGCCAAAAAGTGTGGTACTGTAGCAAATACAGATTTGCGGATATCCGAGTGGAGACTGAAGCAGGATGGAACCCATTCTGTGACGTGTGCAGCCGTGGGAGAGGAGCTCTGCATCATGTGTCGCGAGCTATGAAAGGTGTGTGCGACAACAAACTTCCGGCCACCACGTGACCGCACTTTGATTAGTCGGCTGCCAATCGACTGTGCTGGGTGCGTGATCAAGTGGATGAGCAAAATGAAGAGAAGATACCGAGCTGCTGAGGCTGTGTATGGTTCTTCCACATTCTACTGTGGCCCCGTTTGTTAAAGGGATCCCTGATTAGTTGTAACATTAGACTTTATTTGATAAGCATATATTTTAACTGTAAAATAAAGACTGTAGAAATACTGTAGGCTGTTTAGTTTTGTATATTTTTAAAAATAAATTTTAACATGGACGGAGCTATTTTATTTTCATACAAAGCATTCTGGGTAAATGATGTGGATAGGTCCTCGGTGTGAGCGAGCTATTTCCACCCTGAAGGTTAATCTTGGACAATATCTGACGATTGACTCTTTTAAATGAAACCAGAGAGCGTTGACAGAGAGGAGAAGGTAGAAATGACTCAGCCTGTAACTGAAAATATAGATGGAGGACAACAGAGCTGCTTCATGGAAGAACCTCAGGTTAGCCTGTTAGCCTTCGTGCTAGTCCTATTGCCTTATATGTATTAGCTGGGTGCTAGCGTGACAAACAAGCTAAACTGCGGTCCTCCATCCATATTTTCAGTTACAGGCTGAGTCATTTCTACCTTCTCCTCTCTGTCAACGCTCTCTGGTTTCATTTAAAAGAGTCAATCGTCAGGTATTGTCCAAGATTAACCTTCAGGGTGGATATAGCTCGCTCAAACCGAGGACCTATCCACATCTTTTACCCAGAATGCTTTG
>NW_013952498.1:1405936-1410030 GCF_001266775.1 Austrofundulus limnaeus | reverse complement strand
ATCCCTTTAAATAAATAAAATATAAAATTGCCAACATGTTTCTTTTCTTCAGATTTAAACAATCCAATTCAAAAATAACACCAAAAGGGAAGACATATTGCCAAGAATCTTTGTTACAACAAAAGATATAATCAAATAAACACTTTTTTAAATTTTTCTGTGCTAAGTATATTTACAAAATGATCCATAGTGGATGAGCTCTTTTTTTTCCTAGTTTGCAATTAAAATGCAAAAATCCAAAGCACGGCCCTATTTATACCCTATGGTTGTGATTAGAGAACAACACTGATCAGGTTCCTTCAGAGCAATTACACTGGCCGTTCAGCGACACAGCTGACTGACTCCGCTCCACGTTGACCTCACTTAATCGTATTTAATGCAGAACTGTTGCATCAGCCGTGCTCTCGTGTGCACGGAGGAGCTGTGTCTACGTTTTTCTTTTTTGCCTCTGCTCYGTTACATAAGACCTCCCAGCCCATTATTCTCTTGTAAGCTGACTGAGCCCCGCAGAGCAGAGGGAGAAATTAAATTAAATCATTGCAAATATGGCTCATCAGGATGTGAGTTTTTCTTCTGTCTCGCAAACACACACACACACACACACACACACACTCACACACACACACACACACACACACACACACACACACACACACACACACACACACACACACACACACACACACACACCTACACATACACACACAGAGACCCCCTGGTGCAAACCCCCGTCAATTCAGGAGCAGATTGCCATCATCGGTGTGTCAGACATGAATCATGGATCTTGACCTCTCCTTCGCTTCCATCCTGAAGAGCAGAACTGTTTGAGTGTGTGGGGGAGGGGTAAATAAAGGCTTCATGCATTTGAAACTGTTGTTCTTATTTACTTCTCTTCTCTAGGATGGTGTTAGCTTTGAGGTGCGTCGATATGACCCTGCGAAGTATGCCGCAGTCTCCTCTGAGGGACGAACCTACGACCAGGTGATAGGGGAGCTGGTGAGGAAGCTGCTCATGTACATCGGTGGGAACAACGAACAAGGTCAAACAGACAAATGAAACCTTCTTCATGTTTACCAGTCATTTTAAAGCATAACTTTTACAGTCAATTATAAGCTAAACTGAACGTTCAACGGAATTACTGGAATGCTGTGAAAGACGGGCATTTAAATTCATACTAGAAGCATTTTTGTAAGGATTATTTAGGGGGTTTTTTTTGTTTGTTTTTTTGGTGTGTCCGCCATGATCTCAGCAGCCAAAAGTGGATTCCACACAAGGTTGAATTATCCATATCTTCAGATACTTTCACAGCTTCTTCTTCCAGCTCTTCTGGGAGGATTCCAAGGCGTTCCCAGGCCAAACAGGAGACAGACTGTGTCTCAATTCGTGGGTTGCGGCCGACGTTGGCTGCAGTCAATGTGGGCCGTAGGCCACTCGTATCGGCTGCATAAACAGCTGTGAAATGGGATGGTCTTCCCTACAGAAGACTTATGTTTGCATGACCACACTCTGCCTCGTTACCGTGTGATACGTTTTATATCACATCGCTTCAGTTGTTTTTTCAAGGTATAATTCATAAAATTAAGTTTTAATAGAAAGTTTAAATGAATAGTCTCGCCAGTGTGTCTTGGGTTTTCCTCTGGGTCTCCTACCAGTTGGACATGCCTAAAGTACCTCCCTAGGGAGGCATCCAGGAGACATTTTTACCAGATGCTCAAACCACCTGAACTGGCTCTTCTCAATGGAGAGGAGCAGCAGCTCTACTCGGGGTCTCTCCTGGATAACTGAACTTCTCACCCTACCTCTAAGGGAGAGTCCAGATACCCTGCGGAGAAAACTCATTTCGACCGCCAGCATCTGTGATTTCATTCTTTCGGTCAGTACCCAAAGTTCATGACCATAAGTGCGGGCAAAAACGTAGACTGATCAGTAAACAGAGATCTTCACCTCACAGCTCAGCTCCCTCTTAATCACAACAGACCAGTACAGAGTTCACAAAACTGTGAAAGCCGCAACGATTCATCTATCAATCTCACGCTCACGTCTTCCCTCACTTGTGAACAAAAYCCCAAGAGACTTGAACTCCTCCACTTGAGGCAGAACTTCACCCCCAACCCGGAGAGCGCAGTCCACCCTTCCAACTGAGGACCGTGGACTCAAATTTGTAGGTGCTGATCCTCCTCCCAGCCGCTTCACTCTCAGCTGTGAACTGCTCCAGTGAGAGATGAAGATCCTGGCATGATGACGCCATCAGGACCACCTTATCTGCAAACAGCAGAGATGAAATCCTGAGGCCACCGAACCGGACTGCCTCCGCCCCCTGACTGCATCAAGACATTTTGTCCATAAAAGTTATGAACAGAATATGTGACAGAAGTGGTAGAGTCCAACACACAACCTGAAGGGGTCTGACTTACTGCTGGCAATGTGAACTAACTCTGGTATTGCTTGTATAGGGACAGAATGGCCCATAACATCAGACCCACAACCCCATTCTCAGAGCACCCCCACAGTGTACCTCGAGGAACACAAYTGAATGCCTTCTTCAAGTCCACAAAACACATGTAGACTGGATGGGCAAATTCTCATGACCCCTCCAGGACTCTAGTGAGGGTGAAGAGCTGGTCTAGAGTAATACTTTTATTTACTTTARTATTTTGAGTTAGAATAATCTCCAAAACCTATTGATAAACACCATAGGATCAGCATGTCTCTTCTTTTCAAAGATAAACTCATTTTGAATCTAATATTTATGATAACTTTGAGCAGTTAGCTCAYCAGTTGGGTCAGAAAAAAACTCTATGATTTTAAATTTTAAGTTATTAAAAGTYCATAAGCTTCCTGATGAGACCCACTTCAAAATATCTAAATTAGAGCTTTAATTGTTTTTCCATCTTGTTAAACTCCACCTTCTTTGACTCTGTATTCCCAGGTGAGGCCATGGGTATAGCGTTTCCCATCATAATCACGGTGTATCCACGCAACGATGGCGTTTTCTCTCGACGTTTGGCTGTAGGCATCMGAATTCCTTCCACCTACCAGCAGAGCCCCCCGACACCCAGTGACAGTGCCATCAGGATCGAAGAGCGACCTGGCATGACCGTCTACACTCTGTATGTACAGTTTAAGTGTTTAATTTGACAGCTACAGTCCAGTTAAACCGGTAGTGTTTGCAAACTGATGAATACAGGTGCAGCTCAAAGAATTAGCGTATTGTGAAAAAGTTCTGTTTGTCTGTCAGTCAGTTCAGAAAGTGAAACTCCTGTGTTGCATAGATTCATTACTCAGAGTTCATTACATTTCTTGTAGTTTTGATGATTATGGTTTACAAATAATGGAAAAAACTAAACTCAGATTCTTAGAACATCAGAGTATTATATGGGGGGGCTTTGGAACTTTGGGCAGTGTGGGCAGGAGCCAAGTCCTGCTGGAAAATAAAAYCAGCATYTCCAYAAAGCTTGTCATCAAAAAGAAGCAAGAAGTGCTYTAAAATGTCCTGYGTTGACTGTGGACTTGATAAAACAACAGCAGCAGATRACATGGCACCACAAATCATCACTGACTGTGGAATCTTCACTCTGGACTTCAAGCAACACAGATTCTGTGTCTCTTCAGTCTTCCTCCAGACTCTGGGAGCTTGATTTCCAAATGACTTTCATCTAAAAAGAGGACATTAGACCACTGAGCCAGTCCAGTTCTTTGTCTCCTCAGCCCAGGTAAGACACTTCTGATGTTTCTGGTTCAGGAGTGGCTTGACTTGAGGAATGGGACATTTGTAACTCATGTCTAATGAATTTGAACTTGGCACTTTCCCACACTGCCAATAGTATCAAAAGCTGCTTTTGAAATATTCAAAATTTYTGTAATTTATTATCATCAAAATTACATTTAATAAAATCCTGAAATATTTCACTCTATGATGAATGTGTGTCAGGGATGGGCAACTTCAATGATGAAAGGAGCCACAATTTTTGTTGACACTACCAGAGGGCGAAATAGCTGCACACATAAGATAAGATAAGATAAGATAAGATAAGATAAGATAAGATAAGATAAGATAAGATAAGATAAGATAAGATAAGATAAGATAAGATAAG
>NW_013952498.1:1396574-1404599 GCF_001266775.1 Austrofundulus limnaeus | reverse complement strand
CTTATTTCATGCTCAAATGCATGTATAACAATTCTATTCTTGTTCAAGAAATGTAAATCTAAAAACAATTAAATCAAACAAAGAGTAAGCACTTACTTATTTTATCAAGCATAAGGGCATCAGACAGCTTAAGTGCAGACTCCTGCTGGATGTGGCTCTGGTAAAAAGTCTGTTGGTTATGTACCTGTGACTTCAGTAAACTTCTCATATTTAGCTTTGTGCAACGTGTTGTAGTGGYGACTTTTATTRAAATCCTTCATGGCAGACAGTAGGTTTGCAGATAGTCTAGTAGATTCTAAGAGCTGCTTTGAGTCCGTCTGGCTGGAAGTCACTCACTGGCCACATGTGTCTCACAGTCCACCAGGTGCACATCCCTGTACCTGTATGGTGTCAAAATAGGACCTTTAGTCMCTGACAAGCAGGTTGCACAATGGTGTAGTTGGTTAGCACTGCCTCACCAGCCTTATATAACTACATATTGTATGGTTATTGTATGGTATCATTGTAAATTCACATAACTTATTCCATCAGATTTCACAAATCATCATTCAGCTTCACCTTCTGGTCCAAATTTGTTCACATCSCCAAAGTCAAGGCTTCATTAGTGAWCAATTATKTCACCAAYTATTTACAGTCAGTTCTGGGAATGCAGCTTCACAGGTTATGTGATTCATAAAAAAGTCAAAAACCCTGAACATGCATATCATTTGACCAAAAAGCAGTGAAGGGGAGTTAAGTCTTGACCTAAATCCAAAACATACTCTGAAGAACAGGAAGTGAGCAATTCATGTAAGGAAGAAAACTCACCAGCAGCYCAGAGTCAAAGCTGTTCTGTACAGTTCAGTGAAGTGAATTCCCTCCAAGCTGATGCAGGACTGAAAAACTGTCACAGAAACAACAAAGTGAAAGTTTTTGCCAAGCAAGACAACAGCAGTCACTGAACCACAACCCAGTGTTTCTCAWATGTTCATAATTTATCAATGTCTAACAATAATTACAGTTGTTCACAAACTTCTAATCACTATGAAAGAGCAATTGTTGAGTGTTATAAATGGCTTTTTGTGGTTTGAACCTTCTCGTTTCTTTTCTGTTTTTCCACAGGCAGTTTGGCGGCTTCGCAGGGGAAAGCGAGTATCGAGCCGAGGCCTTGCGTCTGACGCGCACCCTGGGCGAAACGGCACCATATCAGCGCAAACAGTTCTTCTGCTGTAGCTTCGACCCACCGCTCAAGCCTTACGGACGTAGAAACGAGGTTTGGTTTCTACAGGAAGAGCCGTGAAAGACGTTCACTTAAGTCAAATCAGTTTGTTGTAAAAAAAAATTGGACTTTTTTTGTCACAGCAGAAAGCTGTAAAACTTAAGTCAGGTGTTCTGCGATGGGACCATTTCAAATGAAGCAACAAGAAAGAAGCAGCTTCAACTTGTTTATCAGACTTTCTGTAATTCAWCTTCTCTAAGGGTTTTCCTTAAAATAACAGAATACATCTTAACATATAGTTTTTACAAGAATTTTGTTTAAAAGGAGAAAGAACATATTGGAAGTTCAGTCTGTTCAGAAAGATGTGCATTAATGAGGAGCATAGAGATACAAATACAACTTCSTCATAGCAACTATGATGTAAATATTTTCGTCATATATAGAAAGAATGCATGCCCTTATATTTTCCTGAATTGTTTGTCCTTAATGCTGCTGGTTTCCAGGAAAGCTCCCTAACATCAGTTAAAGCTATGGGAAATGTAAAGAATGGTTATAAAACTTTGAAGGAATGCATRTCAGCCTGTGAGAAATTGCAAAGTGAAGCCATTTTGGTCAAACGTCCGAAGCTGTCATCTGTAAACTGGACTGAGTTATAACAATCTTTATGTGGAAGACAGATTTGCTTTGGCGGCCATCTTTAATTGGGTTGACTCCAGAAGTTGATCAGTTGTAGATGCACATCCAATGATAACTTCCAATAAAGTCTGTCCACTGGTGCATTAGATATTTTGCTAACAGACAAACAGGGTGGACATTGGACAGTTAAGACCAAAGCTTTAAGCAAAGATCTTGTGCAATGAGCAGTGTTCGGAGTATATGTTGTGGATAACTCTCAGCTATTTTGTCTYAGTGTTTGTCAAACTGATTTGCTAGAGCCATTTTTGCGCTCTGTAAATTCAGTCGACTGTGGCGGCCATCTTGAATTGTGTTGGCTTTAAAAGCTAATCAGCTGTAGATGGATATGCAGCGATTATTGTCTGATCATTGTATTCAAATCTGTCAACTGGTTAACAAGATATTTTGCTAACAGATAAAGACATGCTTAGGCACAGGAGAAAACCCTGAGTTTAATACCTGAGGGACAGGTGTGCTCTTTTCTAACTTTAGAATTTTGTGTTGTCACGTTGGTTCAGAAAGCTTCTGCATGTTTGTGTTTCAGTGCATGACGTTTGCCATCCTTATTTAATGAAACTCTAAAACATATGTGACCTGTTTGTTCAAATCAGTTTTCTGTGATGAAGTTAATCTTCAGGCTCGACATCGTTTCATTGTATAATAAATATAATAATTCAGTTAGAGTGTAGACTCTTGTGAGTTTGCTTGTTTTATCAGATTTCATGGCAGAATATTTCTTTCAGAGTAAGACGTTGCACTCCATTGTTCGATTTTATTTAACTCAAAAACGAAACGTGACTCATGCAGCTGGAAGCTTTTGCAAAAATACATTTACGGTGTGGTGAAGAAGTCGTTCTAAAGTTAAGCATTTAGGAGGCATTAAAAAATCTTTTTACAGATGGTTCAGTTTTTGAAGAGGATTTCGGTGGTGTTGTGAACAATAAATATCTTACCTGTTACAGAAAGCTTTGTGAACAGCAACAGTTTGGGAGATATATTATTTCTGACCAGACCGACAAGCTGAACAGCTGGTCCAGTCGAGACCAGGAACAAAGTGGATTACTATAACTTGTTTAAAAATGTCCTACTGATTCATTCCAGTTCTTTTTTCTAAATCTACCATCATTAATTTTACACAGCAGAAACATTATGGGGCTAACTGCTGCTACTGTACCTTTTGCTCTTACAATTACTCACAGATTTGTATGTAAATGTAGGGGTAATGGCATGTGACGGTGATGCAAATGGTCATAAAATGGGGGTTGTATACTTTTAAATATTTGAATTGGACAATCAGGTTTCTAAAGATAAAAAATAATATCTAAGACAAAACTATTTCATTTGCATATGTGAATGTATGTAAATTAGCAGTGAGATTTAGAAGATTGCACAGGGGTTGCCACCTGAAATCTCGCATAGGGCGCAAAATTGGCTCGAGTCGGCCCTAGTTACAAGATGCAAGACATTAACTTTGTTCTTGGCTGAACTTTGACAGAAAAAAAATGTGAATTTTCCATGTTTTTCAATTGTCCCCATATAGAAATCCWTGCAACTACATGAACAGATTATGTTCTTCCAAAATCACATGGAAATACGCAAAATGTGTTTTTCAACATTCTTTGGTAAAATCCAGTGCTTTTTGTTCAAAATCCAGACAAGTGTTTTCTGTATGTCACATTTACCATGTAAAAACATGTTTTTCCTTTAATAACCATTAAAAGGCAAATCTGGTCAATTTTTCTTTACCAAATTGAGGTTGTTCAGTTACCTGTACATGAAAATATTATTTATGACAGTATCCCACTTCAAAGGATCTGAACTATATCTTTAAAGCCTCTTCCTTTTATAGGCTTGTGTATATCTGTAACACTCATGTTCAGTCTACATTAAATAAAAGACACTCATGCAATCAATTAAATGATTACAATATATTAAAGTAAAATGTTCAAACCGAAGTGTATACCTGTTTAAAAGGGTGCTTAAGTCAACAAAGTAACACCATTTACTTTAATAATTGATTTATTAGATTTTAATCAAGACAAATTCAGCAAAAAGAATAAGAACGGCAAACAAAAAGGTATTAATATACAGAAATTTAATTAAATCAGGCAAATTACTCTCCCCACCCCTTTCCTTCTACCCACTACGTCTGTGTGCAAATAATCCAAATAACTGAGGYGCATTAAGGAGGCTGTTGACCCCTCGCCCCCTCTTTAATATRTAAATGCTGTTTTCAGAATTATCAGCAGCAAGCAAAACACTGAAGGGCCCCCAGAAACATTGCTGSGGCCCTGTGACCCACATTAGTGTAACTACTGATGGAGTAAAGTTCTGGTTTCAGCTTGGCTTTTGTTCACAGGAATACAGCGCAGGTTCATTTAGGTACCTCTTCACCATCAGTGTGTGAGACTTCAAACAAAGCGTGCGCATGTTTACCAACAAATCTTTCTAATATCCCCCATCAAACTACTTCTTTCCAGGACAATCCATCCTATACAGATGGATCAAATATGAGTTATTTAAGCTCTAATGTGACCGAGTGCAGGATCACACTGATCACAGACGAAGGAAAACTTGTTGACATAATTACTATTAAGTATGRTAATCAGTCTGTTATTGCAACATTATTAAAACTAGTTTTTGGACAAAAACTAAAAAAGAAAAAAAAACTGAAAAMGACAAGGTGCTTTCTATGATACTTCACTACATGTAGAAGATTTATCTCATTAATAAGTACAAGAAYCGCGATGAATAAATGGGTACAAAATGTTTTGGTAAGAAATCCACTCTGAAAAAATAAAATAAAAGATTCTTGCTTTAAATTTCAAACAAGAGGCAGTTCAGGTCCTACCTGTTATAGAGAATCAGAAAAGACATAATCACATGGCTGAGAATGTTATTAATAAAGAGTTTAAGAAAAGCGAGAGCAAAGGAATGTGCAGAGTGTTTCACTGATTCTGTGTTTAATATGGTTGACATCTTTCAGCCCCGTGTGACTCGTCCGTGTTTCATCGAGTCCATCAAAGTTTCGCCTCGTTCTAAAACAGATTTAGGAAATCAGAGAGGGGAAAAAAAAAAAACAGGAGTGTCGGTGAGTCTCAGTTGTTCTTCTTTTCAGGATAGTCTGGATTAGGTGCATATGGAGGAGGCCGCTCCTGCARGAGGGAAACAGAAACAAGCATCAGGTCACCAGAAAAAAACAACTCGCACGTCCTTTCTGGTGCGAGGAGGAGAAAACRCGCAGGGAGACTTACCGCGGGCATGTAGACGTTGTGAGGATTGCTGGGATTATAATATGCACTGCCTGCTGCTTCGGCCGCTTTCGAGTTACCTGGACGTAAAGGGAAACGGGACAACGGGGAGATTAGCTCAGATGAGTTCTGAATGCAGAACATGCTAAGGAGCAGATGCTACAGCTCAAAACACGGAGCGCATTRATGGTTTCAGAAATCAACGAGGAGCAACGTGAAACTGTCCCCCTGAAACTAAACTCATGTACAAAACTCTACAAGTGTCATTTTGTTATTGTATTTAGCGCCAAAACATCCGCACACTTTTCTTTTAAAGTGATGGCCTTCTTCAAGATGAGTCATTTTGAAGAAGAGATTAGATTTGACATGTGCAGTGACACAGACGTACAGAGAGAGGAAAGCCAAATAGAGTGAAGAAAAAAAACAGACCAGGAGGAGGAGGTGCAGAAGCCCAGTTCTGAGGTGGTGGATTCCAATTCTGTGGTGGCCCAGGATACGGAGGAGGCGGGGCCATGTAGTCAAACCCAGATGGGTACATTCCTGAAACAGAAAAACAACAAGAAAACAGGAAAATATTGAAGAGAGAAACAGGGATGGACAAAAACATAAAATAAGAAAAAGAACAGGCAGAGAGAATAAAACACTTAAATTACAAACCTGCTTCATTACATTTATAAAAAGTGAAAAAGAGGAAAACGAAGAGTGAAACAAAACCTGAGCTTTAAGTCAAAACTGTTTTAATAACGATCACATTTGCTTTGCAATCATTTCAGCAGCGTCTAAACGCAGATACTGTTTTKATGCAAATGTCAGGACTTTGTACCTGCTGCTGCTGCTGGATAAGGATAGCCCATATTACCAGCAGCAGGAGGAGGACCCTGGTAGAATCCATTCTGCTGGGGAGGGGGTGGGGAGGGGTAGCCGTTCGGAGCAGGTGGAGGTGGACCATAACCATTCATCATTCCAGGTGAAGGGTAACCATAGGAAGCAGCACCATTCTGAGCCGGAGCGGCGCGAGAAGCTGGGACACAGAAGGGGAACGGAAATTTTTGGTGAAAAAGATGATTTGTGTTCAGGATCACGTAGAGAAAAAGTTCATCATGTTTTGTTAAAGTTAAAAGTAACAACAAATGGACTACTGGYAAATTTAACTTTAATAAATATTTTAGAGACTTTTTCAGAATGTTGTACTTTATTAAACATTTTCTGTACATTTTAATTGCCTATTTTCAAAAGGTATCAAATGAATACAAAGTATGGATAAGAATTACTCAAACTGTGAGCATACAAACCATTTGTGGCCAGTTTGAAGAGGTGCTGTCCCACCTCAATGGCTCCTCCACTGGGRAACGACATTTTGAAATTGGCCTGACCCTCCCAGCCACCTGGATAAACAATAAACTTATTTTTTCTTACTTTATTTTTATTTTTTTATTACATACAATACATTTAATTCATTTTGAGCCAATTATCCATGGTCAAGTCAGAGAAACAACAGAATATTCCTCTCCAGCTCCTGCYGGGAGATCCTAAAGCATATGTGCAATCCCTCTGAGGGGTTCTGGATCTGCTCTGAGACCTCCTATCTGTGGGACATGCCCAGAACCACCTCAGCAAGACACAAACTGATGCATTTTTGATAAACAGAAGGCTACCTACCGCCTGGTTCAGCCGACACAGTCCCTTTTATGTAGTTGGCTCCAAACACTGGCTGCTCGATGCTGCAGCCTTTCATTAGGTAATAAGGGAACATGGCCGAACCCAGGCAGTCCTTGGTATTACTGGACACAAACAAAAGCTGGAGCAGAATAAACATAAAGTTAGAGACAGGTAAAGATGTGTCAGCACTCTGTACTCTTTTATTAAGGAATACCCTGTATGGTGTTAGATAAACGATGCCCTTCTTGGTCCCCTTCAGCAGATCTGTCTTGCAGGTGACATCGCTGAAGGACAGCTCCACATTCTTACAGTCCCTTACAATGCTGAGGAGAGAGTAAACAAAGGAGGTGAACAAGTACCAGCTTATCTAAAAAGCATTCAGAAAGGTAACATTTGGAGAATTTAACTGTATTTTCCATTATGATGAAACCCAGCTTTGTGTGTAATCAATGTGGGATGACATTTCTTTATAATAATGGCAACGTGAAACGAAAATCGCCATTTCCTGTTTTGACAGTAAGCTAACGAAACAAAATTAGCCACAAGAATTCCAGAACTAAAACTAAACAGTCAGTAAGAGTAAAAAGCCAGGAGTTTGATTTTTATATTATTGGTAGATTAATAAATATAAGCTGAGACACAGACGAGCACATCTAACCCGAGTGTCAACAAYACAGAAGTTAGTATAGCTAATGTTACCCAGGCCAGCTAGCAGCGGCTCACTACGCAGCAACAGAGAAGAAGGTAAACAAGCTAAACGGAGAGAAAACAACAGCTGGTTCAACAAATTAACCTAAAGAAAAAAAACACACCAAACTCACCATTCTCCGTTGTTTATCAAAACGCCGCCGTTYTGTGAATGATTCCGATTCAGAGCCATGTTGTTGTTCAGGAGACTTCTGGGTTTCTCCCACTGCCTGAGCGCTGAGAGCTAAACTGAACTGTCAGACTGGCACCGGATATGACGTAACCRCCCAGCTGACTGCTCGTGACCTGTTTTCCCTGGTTTAGTCTCAATTAATCTACGAATTTATTCGGCATACAAAATGTGTGTCTGTGTACAACGTGACTCAAATCAGGAAAGCATGGGGTTGTCAAAAAGAACAAATGAATACATTTTAGCGGTCATCCGGACCCAGGATTTCTTTTTCTTTCCTTTTTTTTCCTTACAAACAGTGTTAAACACATGAGATAAACAAACACACTCAGAGAGAGAGAGAGAGAGAGAGAGAGAGAGAGAGA
>NW_013952498.1:1379632-1396099 GCF_001266775.1 Austrofundulus limnaeus | reverse complement strand
GTATATAATAATAATAACAACAAAATCTATCAATCTACCACCCACAATATTTCCAACCTGTTTCTGTGCTTATGTTGTGGAATGATTCCACTCTAAAAAAGGCACATTTTAAAAGAAATCGTTAAGAATACAAAATCAAACTAATGACATGCTGTTTCTACATGTGATGTAAAGGTAAACAGTAAAAACGTACAAATGATGTCAACTTTGAAATAAACTCAACCGTTTTAGAACAGGTTAACTGAGGTCCAAATCCAGCCCTTGGAGGAGCTCAGTCTGGCCTAAAATAAAAATATGAGTTACAAGTGATCCTGTTAAAAGCAAATGGCACAAAAAAGTACGGAAATTAGTGTTTTGTRGATAATTTCTTTATTGTAACAATGCTTCATGGCAATAAATCTTATAGCGCGCACCTGATTGGCAGCACCTAGGGTCAGAAGCTCAAAACATGTCAATAAAACAACAAAATAAACAGTTTGACAGAGAGATTTTTGCTAATTTTTCATGTGCACAACCTACAACCCACAGCTCTGCTCATCCCACAAATGTGAATTATAAATGTGGCACCATTTTAACAGACTTTCCAACTGTGTACGATTTATTGCCAAGAAGCATTGTTACAACAAAAAAATATACTTCCAAACACAAATTTCCTTATTTTTTGTGATCTGTAAATATGCAAATAGTGTATATTGTAATTTTGGTTTTGTCTTTTTTTTTATATAATTGTTTTTGTCATTTAGACACGTCAGGACATAAAATCCCTGTGCTTAAGTCTAAGAAGGCATGTGGCATGAGAGTGAGCAGAGAGAAAAACCAAAAYGTCTTGTTCTTCGGCAAATATGACGGCTGCTACACCCGTGTAGAGGTACGAGGCTTCAGGTCATTATTATTTATTTACATGAAGAAGCTAATCATGAATTTTATTCCCTGTAGCCTATTTTATCTTGTCACAAATTAAAGGCTGGGCAGTCTGTATGTGCTTGTTTGTCTGCTGTTAGCAAATTATCTAATGAACCAAAGGATGAATTTTAACAAAAGTTTGAGAACGTAATCACTGGATGTACAGGTGCTGGTCATAAAATTAGAATATCATGAAAAAAGTTGWTTTTATTTCAGTAATTCTATTCAAAGAGTAAAACTTGTATATTATATTCATTCTTTACACATGGACTGATATATTTCAAATGTTATTTCTTTTAATTTTGCTGATTTATAAATGACAACTAATGAAAATTCCAAATTCAGTGTCTCAGAAAATCAGAATATTACTTAAAATCAATACAAACAAAGGATTTTTAGAAACGTTTGCCAATTGAAAAGTATGAGCATGTACAGCCCTCAATACTTAGTTGGGGCTCCTTTTGCCTGGATTACTGTAGCAATGCATTGTGGCATGGAGTCGATCAGTCTGTGGCACTGCTTACGTGTTAGAACCCAAGTTGCTCTGATAGTGGCCTTCAGGTCTTCTGACTTGTTGGGTCTGGCATATCACTTCCTCCTCTTCACAAAACCCCATTGATTTTCTATTCAGGCAAGTTTGCTGGTCAATTAAGAACAGGGATACCATGGTCCAGGTACTGGTAGCTTTGGCACTRTGTGCAGGTGCCAAGTCCTGTTGGAAAATGAAATCTGCATCTCCATAAAGTTGGTCAGCAGCAGGAAGCATGAAGTGCTCTAAAACTTCCTGGTAGACGGCTGCGTTGACCCTGGACCTCAGAAAACACAGTGGACCAACACCAGCAGCTGACATGGCCCCAAACCATCACTGACTGTGGAAACTTTATACTGGACCTAAAGCAAYGTGGATTCTGTGCCTCTCCTCTCTTYCTCCAGAATCTGGGACCTTGGTTTCCAAAGGAAATGCAAAATATACTTTCATCAGAGAACATAAGTTTGGACCACTCAGTAGYAGTCCAGGGGTCGGGTTTATAAAACTTGCGTACGCACAAAATGAGCCCAGAAACGTGCGTACACCACTTTTCACACCAAGGTTATTTATAAAATCCAAACTTGACGTGAAAATGTGARGTGCCTCAGCCAGCTTTGACCCRTGCGTACGCTCATTTTGGAGACAGGAAGCTGTGACACAGGTGGTGAAGTGAGGAATTRGTGCCAGACTGTGTAATGATCACTGTCAGATATTTAATTTCACTTCATRATCAGACTTTTTATGATCTTTATTCAACTTTATCATCAGCTTTCTCAACAGTAATGTTTATGCTTCTGCTATGAACCATAAGGACCTTTTGAAATAAAAAACTTAAATCTTAAATAAAAGTTCACACATCTCCATCCATCTCCTTCCTCCTCAGTCGACCCTGACCCACAGACCCCTCCCGACTACAGACATTTCAACAGAACGACAGCAAAAGTCACGCTTTTGGGTACTTGCTGGGTGCGCCCCTCACCAGTGTGGATGTTATAAAAAGTTCACTTTTTAAAGTCCGTATTTCTCACACTCGCAGGGCTGTGGAGATGTGAGGGGGTGAGGAGACGATCAGCTGCAGATAACAGCAGGCAGGAGGGGGAGGACGGGGGAGAAGAGTGGTGAACTTATTTCTAACTTTATCTGACTTATTTAATTTTATTGTTTTTATCATCCTGCAGGCTCTGAGAAAATTAATTTGAAGCTGAGTTTTAGATAAAAATCATTAGATTGCTCTAAACGTCTGTAAACCTGCAAAATGAGGGAAAATCTGCATCAATTACAGACGATCTGTTCATGTGAGCAGCTGTCAGTCAGCACCTGTCATCCTCCAGACGCATGATGGAGCGTGTCTGAACCAATCACTTTTTTTTTTGACATTGATCAGCTGACTGATTTTAAATACATCTTAACATTCATGAGGTACTTTGCATTGACTGTTTGGTTGAGTGTGGGCGTGTGGAGGTTAGAATCTGAGGAGGGAACTTGTGCGCAAACTCTGAGGTACAGCTTATCTATAAATGAAAGGTGTGCAGAAACATGCGTACGCATGGTTTTATAAATATGATTTTTTTTTTATTTTTTGGCGTACACCATTTTCGCCTTTTGGCCATACAATAACTTTTAGTGTGATTTCCACTTAATCCTTTATAAATCTGACCCCAGTCTTTAGCCCAGGTGAGACACTTCTGATACTGTCTCTTGTTCAAGAGTGGCTTGACACAAAGAATGAGACAACTGAAACCCATGTCTTCATACGTCTGTGTGTGGTGGTTCTTGAAGCACTCACTCCAGCTGCAGTCCACTCTTTGTGAATCTCCCCCACATTTTTGAATGGGCTTTGTTTCACAATCCTGCAGGGTTTAGTTATCTCTATTGTTTGTTCACTTGTTTCTACCACATCTTTTCCTTCCCTTCGCCTCTCTTATTAATATGCTTGTACACAGAGCTCTGTGAACAGCCAGCCTCTTTAGCGATGACCTTTTGTGTCTTGCCTTTATTGTGCAAGGTGTCAATGGTCATCTTTTGGACAACCGTTAAGTCAGCAGTCTTCCCCATGATTGTGTAACCTACAGCAATGATTTCCCAACCACGGGTACGTGTATCCCTTGGGGTACATGAGCATATTACAGGGGGTATGTGGAAAAATTTCCCAGGTGTGTAAAAAATAAAAATAGGACTAAGATATGTAGGGCCCTGTTATTTCCAGCATGCAGAAATTGCAGTCTGAATCACGGAATTAGCACAAAATGGAATCCAGTGTAAAACGTGGAATCTCATGGACTTTGCTAATTTGGTTGAGTTTCTGACGTATTTTGGATGTTGCTGTTTTCTGCACCTGCCTTAGCTGGTTTATTTATTTAATTCAATTTCAAGGCAACATTTTTATCTTTCATTTGAGTTGAAAAAATAAAATGCATTAGAATTAGGTGTTTAAATAAATAATTGTCAAAATAAATGATTATGAAACAGCTGTTGTACATTATAGTTTTGGAGAATCATCATTACATATGACTGAAGGGGTACTAGTGGTATAACAAAACCCTCAGAGGGTACACAAGTCTAAAAAGGTTGAGAACCACTGGTCTAAAATCCTGAACCATTCCGGCACTTTCAGGACCTTGGACAGTTCCTTCAGCCCTTCACATTGTCCAAGGTCCTGAGAATTAAACGTTTTTAGGGGGTCAAATAAATTTTCATTTCATAATCAGTTGTAGAACATTATAGTTTTTGGAGAATCATCATTACTTTTGATTGAAGGGGTACTAGTGTTATGACAAAATGGCTCACAGGGTACACAAGTCTAAAAAGGTTGGGAACCACTGTCCTAGAGAACTAGACTTGGAGGCCATTTAAAGGTCTTTGCAGGTGTTTTGAGTTCATTAGCTGATTGAGAGTTTGGCACCAGGGGTGATTTAATATTGAACCTTTTCACATCATTCAAATTTTCTGAGATACTGAACTTGGGGTTTTTATGAGTTGTCAGTTATAATCATCAAAATTAAAAGAAATAAACATTAAATAAATAAATGTTTCACCTTTTTGATTGGAACTACTAAAATAAAAGTTTTCATGATATCCTAATTTTATGACCAGTACCTGTACATTGACCTATTTAAAATGGAAATCAGCCTGATTCTAGATGTCTGTCACAGCTAATCAATGTTAGCAAACGCAAAAGTGAATATAGCCCAGTCAGTTATCCAGATGCTGACACCATTATATACCCTGAGCATTAAAAAGTCGTGAGATCTGTCGGGTCTATTTTGGGCAATGAATGTTTTTCAAATGCACTAAACCAAACTGGTTGCATACAGCCTGTATGGCTTTTATTGGTGTGTAAAACAGACTTCATCAAATGCAAAATCTGAGCTTGTGACTTTTCCCTGTCCACATTTTCCATCAGGGCAGCAGAGTGGTCATCCCTTTGCTGGTTCAACTGACCACCGGAGAGGACCGGTGGTTCAGAGTAAACATCAGCTGTCCTCTGATTAAAAGAAGCAATCAGAAGAGTAAGCCAACACGTGAGTTGCACCTTTCTTTAAATTGTTTTATTTTGAGCTTTTGTGTTGTCAAAAGGGGTCTAAACAAATGTTTCTGTGTTCGGATGCGAACCCGCAGCATTCCCTGGAGACTGTGATGCTGACAAATCTCTGCGGATAGAGTGTGGCCACCATAGCATTTCCAGTGACACCTGCAACAAGCTGGGCTGCTGCTACGACCCTCATGCTTCAACCTGCTATTATAGACTCAATGGTAAGACGAACCTAATGTTGCATGGGTGCGTAGATATTGTCTCTACAACAAACCTTTTGTTCTCTTGTGTTGTGACTTGCTTCAGCCTGCTCTCTGGATGGACATTTTGTGTTCACTGTGAAGGCGACAGACACACACCCACCCATCGATCCTCGCAGCCTTCTCATCAAAGATCAGCCTGACTGTTTCCCTGCAGCCTCAACCTCAGACACAGCTGTCTTCAAAATAGGAGTCATGGACTGTGGGGCAAAGATGAAGGTAAAGCAGCACGTGGCACCCTCTGTGTCAAAGCCTGATTTTTAAAGTATGAAAAGCTGAATTATTCGCTTGATTTTTAGACTGATGGAGACCTGGTGACCTATGAGGTAGAAGTGGAAGAGCAGAGCACGGAGACTAAAAACAGACATTCACCATTCAGGCATGTTTGCACATTTAAATCCACTAATAAGATATTACAAGGTCACCCTTTTGTGTTTTAAAATGTGAAATGAATAATGAATTACGCAATACTTCTTCTCAACTCAGTTTAATGGAACCAGTTGACTTTATTTTTCTTGGTGTGCAAGTTTCATTCCTGATTTATTGTGAGCTTTTATTACATTTTTTATTACTTTTCTTATCAGTGAAATTCGTTTTAACCAAAGTAATTTTCTTTAAAGATATTTTTACTTCAGTTATTTTTTTCAAGTACTTTTTTCACCTTTGGCTAACAGTAAATGGTTCACTCTTGGACAGGCATTGAATCAAGGCAGGAGAAGTAAGGATGCCAGAGGTGATGCATGTCCAAATGCATGGTTTAAAAACATCGATAGAAGACTAAAGGCAGATTTTGTAAATGCCTTACATGTTTTAACCTCCAATAATGAGTTTGTGAGCATATGTGTACTGAGTTGTCTTTTGTGTAACACCGACGATCATATGTTTGAAGAATAATAAGTACCTACCCCCATAGCTACTCTGTCTCTTGAATATTATTTTTACCAGTTGTGGATAAAAACTGGCAGAGAAAAAGCAAGGTTAGCATAAGTGCTAACATTTACTGCTCTTCCTCATTGACAAAGGTAACAGAGCTGGAGTTTGTAGGTTAGTTTGGGTCTTGTTGGTGCGTGCATGTTGGAACACTACATGTATTCATTGTGTGTTTTTAGTCTCCAGGTTCAGTGTGAATACGAGGAATCTGATCTTAAGCTCGCAAAATCCTTGAGGTCACTGTACACAGTCACCAATCCTCCATCTGTGGTTGCTCAGGGAACAATGAAGGTGCAGATGAGAATAGCCACAGGTATAATGAATTTCTTTTTCTGCTTACTTGAGTTCTGTTTCGTATATATCATCTTTTTTGCTTTCTTTCTTTAGATGACTCATTTTCGTCTTTTATTCCCGAGGACAAGCTGCCCCTGATCCTACCTCTGCGTGAAACTGTGAACGTGGAAGTTTCTATTGCAGAGCCCTCCCCAGATCCCAGCCTTTCCCTGCGTGTACGAGACTGCTTTGCCTACCCCATGTCTAAGCACTCAGTGTGGACGCTTCTCCACGATGGGTAAAAGCTACTTTTGTAACGAGCTGACACAGAGATGCTAGGATGCGAGACACAATCTTGTTGTTTATTCCTGGGCAGATGTCCCAATCCTCAAGATAACATGAAAAGCTCTGTTCCAATGAGCAGCCAGGGGAACACCACCACCCACTCTCAGTTCAGGAGGTTCGATGTGAAGACATTTGCCTTTTTGGACCCAGAAACAGGTGATCCGAGCATGGAAGAAGTAAGATTATCAAATCACTAACTACAAAATCAGGGTTGCAGACATGGTTGGTTGTACAGTCGTGGTTATGTGTCATTTCTCTCTTAGATGTATTTTTACTGCTGGGTGGAAATCTGCATGAATGATATTGACTGTGCACAGAGCTGCACCATTATATGTGAGTATATTTGAGGTTTTGGCATTAATGTCGCATATTTATTTTTTAATGATTTGAATTAGGGCTGGGCGGTATGACCTCAAATTCATATCACTGTATAAATTGAGCCCTTTCACGGTAACTGTATATATCGCGGTAGAAAATTAACATAAAAAGTAAAGATAATGTAATTTTTAGAGCAGTTTTTTTTCTGCAGACAACTGTAATCTTAACTGAACTGAGCATTTTTGCTTTAATATCTGCCTGCCATACAATGAGGCTACTGAACCTAGCAGCAGCTGCTCTGCTGCGCGCACATCATCATCAGAGCAGAAGCTGACTTTACATTAGCAAGATGGATTTATGACTGAACGAACGTCCACATCTTTTTTTTTTTTTTTTAAATAATCCGTGGGTAACAATACATAAACATTTTTTTCTCTGACAATTGGGTGTGAAAAACTATGGTAGTTACGTGCGGGAGGGGAGAGATTATGATCCTGTGACACGACGTAAGTTTTCTGCACCGGGAGGAGGAAATTTTGAGGATTTATTTTCTCTATGCGTTTTAAAATGCTAGAATTTCTTAATTATATTTCAAACTCCTGCTCAGTTGTCTCTGCACTCGCAGCCATGCTGACACAGCGATGACGTAATGACGATAGGACGGTAGAGGGTGAGTTTCTACCGTAGGCCAACTTCATACCGTTTCTACTGCATACACCGCGCAGCACTAATTTGAATTTTGTTTTCCATGGCGGATTAATTACGACAGGTAACATCAGTATCTTTTTAAGAAACTCTGCAGGGTCAAAACTTTACATGGTGCTGAAGAGTTTTTAACTTGACATGGTCCTTTTAACATCTTGTTAGTGATTGGGATTGACTGCAGCTGGTAGTTTTTGACAATCGTTGGTTTGAACAATTTTCTCCCTTCAGACAAGACGAAGGTTGAGCTGCTTGGCAACAATGGCTAGATGAAGGAATCACTTGAGGATTTCAAATCGAAGACTTGTATACAAACTATTATAGTGGTATCATCATATTTTAATGCTGGTGCTTCACATAAAGTGGGTGGAATAATGAAGCAGGAGGACAACCTCCAAACTCTTCAATATCACCTCAAATCAACAGGTTGAAACTTGAGACACGTTTGGGTGTTTGAACAGGACAAGAACCTCAAACGCACATTAGATTTGGTTTCTAAATGTATAAACAGGCTAACATTAAGCTTCTGGATTGGCCTGCTAAAGTCCTGACTTCAGGAAAATGGACTATTTGTGCATCAGTGATGAGAAACAAGTGGACCCCTCCTTCCAGCCAGAAATATGTAGGAAGCTTGTTGGTGGAAACAAAAAGCCTGTGGCTGAGGTGCAATTTACCAAATATTAGTGGGGGTGTATGTAGATGGAAAATCCACAATTTTAAACCTGTGCAGTCCATTCTTACATWAAAAAAAATCATCTGAGATGTTTGAGTATCATTGAACTCTGGGGGTGAAYTCAAATGAATCATTAAAACTAATTTCACAGCACCTTGAACTATGAAATTCTAGTGTCTYTAATTTGTCTCAACAGCAACAGAAGACGAGAGACAGAGAAGAGAGGTYCTTCCTTCTGCRTCCCACCACCTCCAACTGGTCTCCTTAGGACCACTTAGACTGGTCCAAAATAAGACTGAACTGGCTGATCGTTCATCCGAGGAACAGAAAACAAGTAAACACTGCTAAACAAGCCATGGTGTTTGACTTCTTGCAAYACTTCAGCTGATATCTGCCGTCTCCCCAGTGTTTCAGGTGATGTTGTATGTTTTCTCTGGAGTCGGGGCTGTCCTGATGTTCGTCCTGCTGCTCCTTTTACCATCGGGCATCAGGAGGTGTCGAAGGACAGAAGAGCAGCAAGTGTCCGATGCACAAGTTCAAAGTGAAGTGGCGAATTAATTAAAATCAATTCATCATAAAGCTTTGTTTGTACAGACCATTATTGTATGAAAGCCTTGGTTAGATCATTTATTAAAGCCTAAAACTAATAACGCACCATGTTGTAGCTCTGGTTCTGTAATACTGACTTATAGCTATTTTTGTGCTTCCAGTTGATGTAGTGGCCATCTTTAATTAGGTTGGATCCAAAAGTTGATCAGTTGTAGATTTATGTCCAATGATTATTTTCTAAAGTTTCATTAAAATCTGTTCAGTCATTAATGGAATATCTTTTTCTGATACTTATATTAGAGGTTTTACATGATCAGTTAGCAGCTCTGAATGYAAGTTAGATCACACCAAATGTTAAACTATTTGTACAACTGACTGAGTTATAGCCATGTTTGTGTTTGCAAAGATTTGATTAGCTGTGGCTACTATCTTAAATCAAATTATCTCCAAATGTTAATCTGTTGTAGATGTATTAGTCCCTGAATATTTGCTAACAGTAAACACACATACATGAAAAATCATTATAGCCCCACCTTTTGACAGGTGATAAGTAAATCATTGTCCGATTGTAAAATATACAAAAATACTTTGTGGTACAAYTCCAAGACAAAGAAGTGATTCTTCACTAATTTTTTAATAATCTGGGTTATGATAAAGTATCAAGTGGTCATTATTTATATACTTGTACATAATCTCAAGATTTCAAGTTTACAGTAAAATGTTTTTCATGAGACAACAGGCCTAACCTTACAAGCAGGCCAGTTTAAAACCTGTATTTAACTCTTAGACTTGTGTTTCACATGAGCTAAAACCTCCTTGACAAAGAGATGCTAGGCAACTTTTGTGGAAGTTTTTCCTGCAATGGACAAATGTGCTAAAATGTCTACAGGTACCAAAGGTGATTTTTTTAATATTATAATTCTGTTTTCACATTTCATAATGACTGTATCTGATAGAAATTGTTAAAGCTTTGGGTACTTTTGAAGATTTGTTAAAAGTAGAACAGTTTTTTTTATTAGGTTACTTTAAAATTTTTGAATGAAACGGCTCTCTATACCATACATGCTGACTTTTACTGATATTCTTAAACACTTCATTCAGTATAATAGTTTATTTACAAAAAAAGGCTCAAGTGTATAATAGAATTGAAAAGCAGAAAAGTTTAATTGGAAAAAAAAAGTTGATTCAGTAAGGTTTGAACTTTCTTTGAGCTCTCATTAGAGCTATTCTCTGTTTATCTTCTTCAAACTTCTTTCTCAGTTCAGCAATATCTGAAAAATAAGAAAACTTTCTCAGACTCATGTCCTGTTTGAGATAAATGTCTAGCGATAAAGGGAGTAGCTTACGTTCTTTCTGCGTGTTCCTGTGCTGCCAGGTGTAGAAGTTCAGAAGCTCCTTCCTCATCTTCTTTCTCTTTTCCTTCTGCAGAGTCCTCTGATTGGCCGCCTCAGTGTGGGGGCGGGCCTTAGCACCTTTGTGCCCTTTGGTGACTTTGACCCAGCCCTCCTCATCCTCTTGTTGTTTCTCTGCCTCCTCTTTCTGCCGCTCTGCTTCCTGCAGACATTAAGAGAAGAAAAGCAGGTAGAAGTCAGGTGAACGCTGATGAGCGGCTGACTCATCGAAGAAACAAACGCTCTCACCTCTTCTTTACGCTTGTCGTAGTCTTGCATGAACGAGTCGACTACTTGTTGGAGTTTGTTGGTGTGGATGAAAGACTCTGTGTACTGTTGGATCCATTCTGCCAAGAGGAGATAAAACATGTTTGTAACATATGACTTGTTCTCAGACTGCCTCTAATATAATGTGAAACTATTAGAAAGATTTAAGTTTTTCAACACGGTCTTCTTTGGCGCCATCTTGTGGCCAAAAGTATGAAGAGCCACTTGAAAAGACCAAAATGGACAGCTAGACCATGATATTGTGTCTGATATCAGGGTGTCATTGTGCTGCTTTGAACAGGTATTTTTATGGGTGAGAGTTATGGTTGTTTATAACTAATTATGATAAAATGTAAAAGTGTGCCATGGCATGATGCCCCTGTGAATTCTTTATTTGTAAAGATTATCACAAAATTATCAAAAACTTTGCAACTAATTCACAACAAGAGGCTTGTGCTGCCAGTTCTCTGCCTCCATTAGTTTATGTATCCAACCAGTTTGTTTACTGTAAGGTATTGCAGCTTATGAACATAGTCMACATAAAGAGCAGGATAGTTGTTTTTATCAACAATGTATCACTGTTGTGTCGGGTGAGGAATCTGAGGAAGTATTCTTCTTATYCGCCGAGATGGAAAGAAAACATGAAAGTCAGTTCCACATTCACATGCTCATTACAAGATCAGACCAGGGGTGCTGCACCACTTCACATGAACACACYCACCAATTTTTGACCAATCACAGGCTGTGAGCTGCAAGCTCTGCAAAACAGAGTTCTCGACATTTCAAACAGAAGTTATACAATTTTTTGTCACTCAACTGCGCGCGACTTGAAGTAAGCCTGACTTTATACTCGGAGACATTAAAAACTTGGTTCCTATTAACATAGTCCGGTGTTTGTTCTTGAATGAGCTCAGAGTATTCTCTCTGTGCACATGCTCCTGGCAGAACTTTTGTTTTCTTTTTACAGGGGTATGTGCACACAAGATTATCAATATATTGTTTTGTATCAATATRTTGTGTGTTAGTTATTCTCATTCCACCCTAACAGCTCTGTTGAGGTGCAGATGGCTAAAGGRCTCGACACACGGGAGGCGACGTCGCTYGCTCTCCATTCATTTCCTATGGAGCCTGTGCGRTGAGGCGACAATCGCTTGCCCTCCCCCAGCTAAGCGACCGGCGAAAATAGTGCATGTGAAATTTCGCGCTCGTACAMGTAGACGTGCACACGCGAGCTTGCGACGCGACATATGAAAGTTGAAAAATGTTCAACTTTTGCCGCTGTCGCTTAGCGTACAACCAATCAGCGAAGGTTTCATTGACTGACCAATGAGAGGAGAGTATGCTACACACTGCCGTTAGCTAACACTTTCACCAAGTGATTATTAAAAAGCTTTGTAGGAATTTATTGGCACCAGGGTGAAGTTTATGGTAAGTTTTTCCTCATAAAACTGTATCTTGATGTGTGTTTGTTTTTCAATATCATTAGCATCGCAAGATTTGTTTAGTTTACACGTCCGTAATGCACACCCGCCTTCAGAGTCAAGAACCAATCAAATTTTGTGAAGACAAGCGACCTGAAAGAGCACGATTCGCAACGCTACGATCGCTATTGCGTCCCGTGTGTCGGGTTTCACCCTGGCTGCGATGACAGCCGTTAATCGCTGTAGTTTGTCGCTCCCCGTGTGTCGAGCCCTTAAGGCTGTTAGAAAATACAGCCACCTTTACAACTGTTTATGCAAAACTTAGTCAAAGAAAACAATTTCTGCGCATGGAGGAAACCGCGTGGAGATATGTTCCCTACGTTTGCTCGTTATGGTGCACCATCTGTCAGACAGTGGCCGTCTCTTCATGACCAATTTTAAAAATTAGTGCTGCTGCTTCTTTTCAGTTAAGAACAAAAATAAAGACGATTTTTCTCCACCTCCTTTTAAACATGTTCTCTTCCTCCATTATCTACTGAAAACAAACAGTTGTTTTTGCTCATACATGACATCTGCTGCAGTGCCGTGCTTACCATGAGTTCTGCGATGCAGTTTTTGAGTGTAAGATGTTGATGTTGATGTGAAAAGAGAAAATCTCACAACCACGTAARCAAGAACAGATCTCACATCTGGCAGAGTATAAATCAGCGGTGAGATCTTTGCCTAACCCTTCAGATCAAATCAACAGGTAGCTGGTATTCCTTTCAGGAAATCCACTCACTCTGAACTCCTGTCTTCACCGGGCGCAGCTCTGTGCAGACCACCAGAGGATCATCCTGAGAATGGGACTTGGCTGCTGCTAAACTAGACGGGCTGTCAAACACAATGTAGCCCACTTTGAAACCCTGAAACAAACAGAACAGACTCAGTCAAATGTGTGATGCTGTATACAGAAAAGAAGATATTTAAAAAAAAAAAGTCAAATGAAAGCCAACCMGTTTCTCAGCTGGTCTGAAGAACCTGGACAAATTAGGTTCAGACTCCTCAGAAGAACCCGGGTGGTCTCTCAGCTCTACAGACCTAATGCTGCCGAACTGGGAGAACAAATCTTTCACAACCGCCTGAAAAGACAACAAAAACACGAGTGACCGATAAGCAGCCAGCTGTTCCCTGAGAGCTGAGGACAACCTTGACGAACCGCTCACCTGGGAGCAATATGGAGGGATGTTGAGCACAAATAAGGTCCGGTCCATTGGTCTGCCCGAACTCTTGTCGTTTCGGACTTTGTGCTCCTTCACGAACACGGAGTGCCGTGCAGGACAGTCGGAGCTGAACTGTAAGGAGAGAACTACGAAGAGAAGACAGGAGGAGGAGAAAAAAAAACGTCGAAACGTCAGTACTTGAGTTCAACAAATTAGTTTTGTTTTTTAAGTTACACAATAAATTTCCAAACATTACTGTATTTGTTTAAGTCTTAGCTTATATGACTAATACCAGTAAATCCTCCAGGAATAACACAAGCCTGGTTACGAGCATGTTTTTTTTCGGGCGGCGCCATCTTGGTTTGACCTTTTCSTTGAACCGGAACCGGAAGCGCTTTGGTTACGTTTCTCAGTTTAACATAATAAAACACAAAAATCAATTATATATAAAATGTACCTACCTGTAAATATACCTCATTGACAAAAATAAACAAAAAGTCAGTTTCTTCTCTATGGACGTTGCTTAAAATGATAGTTTTATAATTTTATATAACTTATCTACAGAGTTTTCGAGGACAACTTATGTTCAAAAAGCCTCCAGAGAACTAATGTCAAATAACCAAGTGATTCTGTTAGAGCTGTTAAATTATGTAAATGAAATAAAAAAAATCAWATTTTGAAAATTGGAGTAATCAATTAGCACAAATATATAGAAATATGCAAATAGATAAAACAAAAGTATATTTTAGACTGCTTGTATTTCACATTTCTACTGAATTATTTTGTTCAGTACATTTTTTTTAGATGTTTTTTTCTTTTGTTCTCAAACATATATTCAACACAACCTCCTGGTTTCCTTAACTTTTACTAATTACCATTGTTTTTTATTATGAATGACAAACATGACTTGTAAAATTGGTGCTTTACAATTTAAGGTGACAGTTTGTTGACAGAAGCAAAGTTAWTTCAATTTTTTTAGGTTTTTAATAAAAATTGATTTCATGTACGCTACTGTAAGAATGCATTCATAGCAGTCATTTATTTGCAGCCATGTTAAATATACTCAAGTGAGGAAAAATATATTTTTTAATTACAAAATGTTTTATTTTATATTATTTTTGTTTTTTTCCTCTCCTATTTCTATTTTACTGTTGGATGTTTTTTTTTTAAACTATGGGACTACAGATGAAAATTAGCCTTGGGCTAAATCTGGTGCAATGCATCCAATTATGTTTTAACTGCACACTGACCCTAATAAATCATTCATTCATTCATTCAAAAAAAATAAAAAATAAAACCTTAGTTGGCACTCAAAACAAATGTAACCAATTTAAAAAGTCCTTATTTTGTGAAATTGTTTGTACTGAAAATGGATGCTATTGTGCAGCAAAAACAAGCCTCTCACTTCTGAAAAGCTAAATATTTTAATAGTGACAACTGARAGACAGATCTGACTCAGTTTAACAAACCAAGTACGTAACTTAAAGCAGTTTACAGTCGTTTTAACATAAACCGAGTGTAATGAATACATTTTCTGCCCCAAAAACTAAACAAGCAGTTAAACCCAGTAACATGACTGGATTCTACAAGGACTGGGAAACCAAAACGACATGGTCTCGTAGTTTCTTTCTGCACTTGTAAAACACATCAATACATCTGCAAACGAAACACTTAGGTTAAATTACAAATGGAGAATTAACTGCGAAAATAAAACCTCCCTCATCAAACCTATGTAGAARAGAGGTTTTGATAACATCACTGAACATTGTGGCTGTAAGGCTTTAAATGTCTTAATGACAGGGTTGTTTTCAATCATTCTGTCACTTTTTCCCCATTTTTTTGAGAAGTACAGATAACTGCAATGTCAAAACAAAAAGAAAAACTGAACCTTCCTACCCTCCACTACACTGATTTAAAACTCACAACACTTCAGCTGGTCCTTTACAGAGATAAACATTGGATAACATGAAACCGAAAACAAAGCTGTTACTTATCCCTACTTGTTCCTATTCCAAGTTGATGAAATGTGTAAAAAATAAACTGTCATGAGAGAGTAAGGGCTGCCTGCCATGCAACAGGAAAAGCCCCGTTTGTTTGTTTTTTAGATGAACACTTTTAATGCCGTTAAAACAAAACAACTGTATTCGGTTTAGCTATATTTTGATGCGGAAAGCCGTGGTCTGTGAGCTGGGGGTCTCGGTGGTGGAGGTGGACTGCACAGTGGACTTGAACAGAGCTTTGAGGATGGTCTGGGGGTCCACTTCTGGAGTGGGCTGAGAGGAGGCTCTCTGTCCGGCGCCGCGGGTCAAAGATGGGGGCAGGCCATCTTTCTTGGTGCTGCCGCCTGAACCCGGCGTGTCACTGAGCCTCCTGAACAGAWACCATTGTCACATTAATTCAAGATAAGATTCTAAGTATAAAATACAATAAAAAGATTTACAAAAAGTTTTAATTTACATTTGTTGAATGGGAAGCAAATTGAAAATGTCACATGCTAGAAGCTGCTATAACCCAATAAATAAATCAATTAGGGTCAGGTTATATATAAAATCAACATTGATCAACTAATAAACTATCCAGCTGACCAGTTAATACATCATGATGTGTATCTTCCTCTAATTATTACCACTCACTTTCCCAGAAATAAACGCAGGGTTCGACAAAACCTATTGCCCGACTGCCCGGGACAGGTAAAACCCATTGACTCATCATCGACTGGGCAGGTAAACAAGTTTTTTTTTTATAGGGCCATTTATTCAAAATATTCTGAAAATAAATGAAGAAATTTGGCATTTTAAAACACGTAAAGAGAGAATAAATCGTCAAAATGTCCCCCTCCCGCTGTAGAAAAGTTACATCTTGGCGTCGTGTCGCAGGATCACTTCCTCCCTCCTTCCTGCTGCACGTCGAGCAGAGAGAAGGTTTAACAACCGTAGCTTTTTTCACACCCGTGTTTTTGGAGGAAAAAAAATGTTTTTTCATGTATTGTTACCCACAGAGATGAAAAACATATGTGGACGTTCGTTCAGTCATAAATCCAGCTTCCTAATGTCGGCTTCTGCTCTGATGAAGATGATGATGAAAGATGATAGCACAGCAGCAGCAGCGGGTCAGAAGCTCATTGTATGGCAGGCCGATCTATCATTTATTTGGCTTCACCACACTTATATTC
>NW_013952498.1:1372277-1379097 GCF_001266775.1 Austrofundulus limnaeus | reverse complement strand
TTTGTTTGTTGAAGTTGATTTAGTGTGAACGTAGCCTATGATAAAAAGTTGTTTTTTTTACTTCACTCTGCACCCTTTTACTTCAGGGTATGATTTGCTTTGGTTTTTTTAATGCTGTATATAGATGGTTTTGTTTTTATGAATGAAAGAAACAAATAACTAGACATCTCTTAAAATATTTTGACAATTCAAAATACCTATTTAAGATATCTCTAATTATATTCTGACTAGTATAAATAACATTAGATTTATCATCATGTTGTATGGAGACTCCAGTTCAAGATATCTTAAATGTATCTTTGGATATGTGATTCACTATATAAGATTTAACTAATGCAAATTTCAGACTTTCATGTTCTGTAAATTATATTTAAAACAAAGCTGCTGCTGTTGAKCATTCTGTTTTCATAAACCCCACCCCCAAGGCCGATACTCTAGGGAAACACTTTTTGAAGATGTTCTTGATAARACAATTGACTGTTAGTAACTCGGTCTAAAATGTTTGCATCTGTTTAATCAGGTGTCACATTGTGTACCTCTGTATAACCATGTTAATATTTTTGTAGTACAAAGTACAGTACACGTTTTTCTTATTTTATCAAAATTTGAACATTTTTGTTTCGGGCAGGTAACATTTGTGTCGGGCAGGTAAAAATTCAAAATCTTGTCGAACCCTTAATAAGCAGTTAAATATTTCCAACTACATTAATGGATTTTTAAAGGATCAGAAATTTGTCTTCATTTCCTTTTCAGTCTCAGTGTCTGACTCAGCTGCACAGAGTGCATCTGATACTTCTAAATCTACTTTCTGATGTGAGTTTTGTAACGCGATTCTCTTCAAAACAGCAGAACGGTGACGCTTCACACAGTTTTTTTCTAGATCTGATAACTACAGAGCACTCCTGTACAGTGCATCAGTGTTTATTAGACAGACTGGTAAATTATTCCAGCTCCTCACATTAACTCAACCTGAATTTTAAAATTAGAGCTCTTCTCTCAGACACGCAGGAAAGACGTAACAGAATCTCATTAATTCTGTTTTCATTAGTCAGACAGGTTGTTAGACTTTAAACACTACAGTAGCACAATAGTTTATTAGAATCTTGTGCCGGCTGCAAGCCCACAACTAAGTTCTACCACTGCACTGAAGTAGGCCTGTCATGATAACAAATTTTGCTGGGCGATTAATTGTCCCACAAATTATTGCGATAAGCGATAATACTGCCTGGTGACCATTTAACAACTAATAATTATAAAAGCGTAATATGTAAGTGTAATAAATCAATAAGCTTTAATTTTTAAAGAATGTTTAACAAAGTGGACTCTCAGTCTCTAACAAAAAATGCACTTGAATAAAAAAAAAAAATAAAACAAAGAACAACAAAATGTAAATTAAACACCACACACAACTAAGACAGTAAATAAACAATATTAAAGAGCAGCATCTCTTTAGAGATGAAACAAACTACACAGCCTGGTGAGGACCCACTGTTTCTTATGGGGACATAAGCCCAGTTCACATCCCATGTAAAGTTTAGGCTAGGTTTAGGGTCAAAAGGTAATAGAAAATACTGGTAAATGAATGAAAGTCAATGCAAAGTCCCCATGAGGATAGAAGAACAAACGTGTCTATGTGTGTGTGTAAGGAGGGGACAGTCAGTGAGGAGACGAGCAGAGCGCTGCGGGGAGGAAATCAGACCGTTCAGAGGTTTCCTCATGAGTTGTTGGGACAGCTACAGGTTTTTGGGGGGTTTTGTTAAAACACAGATGGTGCGTTTAAGTTTCCTGTTATTTTTGGGAGCTACAGGTAAAGTCTTGACGAGTTTGTGGCGGGTCTGGGGGAGTTTCAGCCCCCACCCCTTCTCCTCCTCTCTCTGTGTCTCCCCGCAGCGAATTTCAGGCTCTGCAATTGCTCCGACACTGCAGCAGCCGCATTCTGCTTTGAAACGTTTCTTTAGTTTGTTATTGCTACGAGCTCTCATGCTAAAGCGAGAGTTGACTCCTCCCACACTAAGAAAACAGGAGGGGAGGGGTCAGCTGAGCTCCTGTGTAGCGGAGCACAGAGAGGGAGAGAGACGAAGTAAACCAACAAGCAGGAAAATGAAACTTATCGTCCTCATTTTTTTTCCTGACCTCAAAATAACATATCGTGCAATTAATTGATTTATTGACTATCGCAACAGGCCTACACTGAAGCATTAACATGTATCAAGATAAGACTCGGGAAACTTCCACAGCTTTAGAAAATGTGTGATAAATTAGTAACAAACTACAGAAGAGTTTTAACGAAGCTTGATGGGATAACTTACAGTAGGATAGGCTGATCAGAAGTGATGACATTTCCCTGAATATGAAGGTTACACTTCATGGGTTGACCTGCAAGTAGACAAAAAACAGATAGTTGTTCTGAAAACAGCAACAGAAATCAGAAGAAACTTTAGAAACAGAGGCCAAACACCTGAAGAGTCGTGTGTAATTTTACCARCAGCACTCACCATCTAAGCAGCGATTATTGTACTTCTTGTAAGCAACGACAGCGTCGTCTTTCCGGACAAACACCACCTCAGCTACGCCCACCTTCACCAGCCTGGCTCGCTTCAAAGCTCCGCACACACAGAACAGTTCCTGCAGACAAACAGTCAGAACCACCACACCCTGACTGAGTCCACACTCAAAATATCAGTGAATAAATATACAACCCTGGTGAAGGTAAACAGTGTGTTTTTCTCACCACTATGTCCTCTTCAGTGACCCGGGGATGAAGGTTGTTGACTGTTATTTTGGTTCCCTCTAATGGACTAAAAACAGGCTAGAAAAAAAWAACACCATAAATAAACTGGTTAATATTACTGAGTGTACAAAAATGTACAGCTACAGTTAATCTGCCCTGCAGTCACTCTGAAATAATCAGCATGATCACCATCAAGCAGCAAATTTACTATGAAACAGATTACAGATCAGGAACAAGCTTCCTGCATGTTCCTGATCTGTAATCTGTTGAGACCTTAACTTTGACATTTTTTTAAGATGAGGGTAAATTATTCAACTCAATGCTAAAAAACAGACCATTTAGTTTGGGGCTGAAGTGATTCCTTGAATAATTAGAGTAATTTGATTAAAAATCATTGAGGTCAATTATCTGCTTTGAAGTTTCATATAGATAATTGTAAACTATTCACAGCACATTTGTCCGGCCGGAATATTATTTGTGTTGCACTTCTGTTAACAGCTATGCGTGCTTACCAAGTGCTATATTTAGTATTGGAAGGAGACGAGGAGTCCAAAACCCAAGCGCCCGGAAAACGACAGAAATTGTCAAAAGTGTGGAAACGTTTTGAACTAAACAGAAAAGTCAACCCAGCGCAGAGCATGTGCTGCATGTTCTCAATGTTTCAGCACCGGAGCAGAAAACAGCTGCTGAGTTCATCCTACTCACTCGGAGTTGAGAGGTATCATTTACGTTCCCTACGCAAAATACATTTACCTAAATCTGTGATAATCTGTCATGTTTCAGATGTACTCTGCTGTACATGTACATGTACGCTGCTCAGATCACATTTGCTCTGACCGCAGTATAAAAGTCATGATGCAGGTTTTCTTCGGTGTACATTTCAAACTGTGCTCTAAAGCTAACGTCAGCTGTTTTGAAATGCATTTTTTGCCCAGTGTTGTAAAACAACAGGTGCAGACGGAGGCAGACTGTGAGCGCTGTGTGTGTGTGTGAAGTCCTCACAAAGATAGCGAGATGTATGTGTGTGTCTCTCCTTTTTTCTCTGTGTTCCTCTGACAGTTTTCTTTGGGCTTGTTGCTGTTTTGCATAAAAAACGTTGGGATATCCAAACATGGTCATTTTATTTTATGTTTAAAAAAAAGATACTAATCTAGATAATATACAAATAAAAACAATATGTAGCACTGGATAAAATAAATCCTGTGTGGCAGCATACAACAGACAAGGCTGTGGCTGAGGGTTTAGGGGAGTCGTCCTGGAACTGGAAGGTCGCCGATTCGATCCCCCGTCCAGCTGTCTCAGTTGTTGTGTCCTTAGGAAAGACACTTCACCCTTAATGCCTCTGATGTGTGTCCCAGCAGTGTATGAATGTGATTGGCACTGATTAGTCTCCATAGCTGATAGTACGTTAGCTTTGTAGAGACATAATAAGAGTGCTGTGTGAATGGGTAAATGAGGACACAGATTGTAGTGTAAAACGCTTTGAGTGTCCTTGATGGATAGAAAAGTGCTATACAGTCCATTTACCATTTTCATTTTTTTTTTTAAATAGAGACTTGTGTAACATTTGTTACCATTCTTATTTTTATCATGTTAATGGAGGATGAAAAAGCAGTACTGGCTTCAAGAATCGGCCCCCAAAAAATTGGCTGCATGCATTGGCTGATGTTAAAATAATCAGTATTGGCCTTCAAAACCCTGTATCGGTCGATTTCTAATAAAAACAATGCAAGCGTGTCAAATAAAGATAAAAGCACAGCAACAGATTTCCATCATGAGTTGAATCATTTTTTGTTGCTAAGCTTTTGTCTGGACTTAAATGAGATACTTGGAGTGAATATTTCAAGTTCAGAAGTATTTATAGAAGCTAGGATTTTTTTATGTTGCACAACTGGTATAATATTTTACTTTGATTGCAGCAGGGTCATCAGTTAAGTGTAGATTACCCCTTCACAATATTTAATATTTGTGTAACTGACAGTAAAGTATATGATAAGATATTTTATATTGTGTGGATTGTTTATAGGAGTTTGTCTATCTTGATCTACACTGTACATGTTGTTTCTGAATGTTTTTGTTTTGATTTAATAACATCTGTACTTTCAGTGAGTTTTGTTTTGTTTGTTTGTACCTCATGGGATGCCATAGACAAGAAGGGTTGACCTTATAAAAGCTGGCAGTCATTAGTTCTAACAATGAATGACTGGAAAGCAACTACTGTCAGCAGGATTTCAAATGTTTGCTGCGTTAAAAAAAAGATTTTTATAATGGTGCACCTCTGTTGTCTTCCTGTCAGCTCCATTTAATCCACAGTTTCAAACTTTAATGATGGAGTTATATAGATGTTGTGATGTTTTAGTGGAAAATTTGCAGATAAATCAAAATAGTTGTCTGCTGCTGCCCCACGTCAAGATACACACACACACACACACACACACACACACACACACACACCAGGGGCTTACCTGAGGTGGAGCAGGAGCTGCTGCGGCTGCGCTAGTTTCTGCTGTGCTTTGCTGAAGAGTCCTGGAGACCGGCTGTAGTGCTGCAGCACCAGTAGAGCGGGGCACAGCTGTGTTGGCGTTGGGTCGGGTGGGAGCCACAGGGACGGGRGGGCGTGGCGCTGTGTACGCATCATTTTTAACCACCTTGGTGATCGGGGCTGTCATGGAGAATGTAGGACCCACTGCGCCAGACTGTATGAAATAAATGTAAACATTTACTGTGAACCCCACATACAAACTATGCAAAGACCAGTCAAACATCTTTCTTACCCGGGACTGAAGCATTGTGTTGGCAGTAGTGATCTTTATTTGTTTGCTGGGGATGTCGCTATGTTCATTTATGGCAGGCTGTGCAAAACACAATTATCAAGTAAAATAGAACATTTATTCTTCTAATATTTAACAGAATTACAACCTTTTCTTGTAAAATCCAGAAAAGAAAACATATGTACCTGCGTGGCTGCACGTATTCCACCTAATGCACTCACTGGATGTTGCTGTAAACAGACGGGAAACAGCACGTATTACAAGGCTTGCTGTGTAATTTTACATTTTACTGAATTACTGTAGACTGCACACTCCCCACACACCTGTATGGTTTTTGTTATTTTTAAAGGTGGAGCAACAGACGCTTGTGTTTGCGTTCCGACAATACTCCTCTTGAGGCTCAGCCTATCCCGAGCATCCATCACTCTCTTATTAGTGCTCAGCTGTGGTGTTGTGGCAGCCCTTGCACTCAGTCCTTGTACACTGGGTGTAAACTGCCAAGTGTTCGGATTGACCAGGTTGTTGCTGTTGTGTATCTGTATCTGTGGCACAAGTGTGCTGCTTTGCAGCTGTTGCGTTATCGCTGCCTTTAGTGTGGTCTGTGCAGGAACAGCAAACTGCCCCTGCCCTTGTTTCCTCGAGTTGATGGTCTGTCGAGCGTCTTGTATCGTGCCTGCTCCTCCCCCTCTGCCACGGATTTTGAACCGAGCGTCTCTCTGAACCAGCTTTTCTCTGGCATCTTTCACTTGAAAACCTGAGGAGACATGGGAATGAGTTAACGTGCACAGTGYTCACCAGGCTCTGATACTTTCCGACTTAGAGCTAAGAACTTACCTGTTGCTCCCCCAAGGCGTTGTCTTACATCGCTAACACCAATTTTCTGCCTGGCATCAAAGTTTTTGCCATCCATTCCTCCACCTCGTCCAAATGCAGGACTGAGGGCAAGAAGAAATTTCTAAACCTTCAATAACTGAATAAGATACTTGAGACATGTGACAATTCATTGGAACTCTGTTTAACATTTCCTAATTAGTAGGGATGCTGACATTTCGCCAGCAGCTGCTGCCATTTTCTTCCAAAAACTGCTGTGACCAAATTTTGCGAGGCTGCTCAGTGTGTTTGCTTGTAATTTCCTCCTGCTTCGTTATTACTACAAATTTCAACAAAGCGTGCCCACGTCAGGTAGTTAGCTACAGCCTCATCTTCGAGTTTTTAATTTTCGTCGATGCGTTTTGAAGAGACAATTTTTTGAAAAGAGGATCAAAGTAAATCACCCGAGTTTTTCTAGTGACCCCTTAAAGAGATAAGCTGCCATGAA
>NW_013952498.1:1368326-1370768 GCF_001266775.1 Austrofundulus limnaeus | reverse complement strand
GTGTTACTTTGTATGATTTGAAATGTTCTTTTAGAACCCGCTGTCAGATTTAATATTGGTGTAGAATTAAAAATTTATCCACTTCCCTATAATTAGTCATCTTTCAACAGATTACAGAAAATATACATTTTCCGAGGCATCCAAACTATCTATTGCTTTTTAAAATATAATTTCAGTAATACTAAATGCAGTGGGGGCAATATAGATTGAAAAAAAAAAGCAACAGCTTTCTTTCAGTGCGAGCTAAAACTGATTTGAACGTAAAGTAAATTATGAGCTATTGGCTAACCCTAACGTGAAGCTACAAATAAAACGCAACGAAAATCTATTTATTATACATGCGTGTTTATTGCATGGCTGGACAATTACATTTTATTATAGTTATATTTTATTGTTTATTTTTATGTTTCATTCCTCGAGGCCTGCTGCTCTTAGCCGCTACTTAGCTTAGCTCCAGGGTTTCTGCAAGCCGTAGCAGTTAGCTGCTGGCACTAGCCTGCTGAATCCTACGAGCTTTAAGCAACTTCACTTAATCACTATGCAGCCAGAATTCATAGTGGGAGTTTCTAAGTCATTTATAAACATATATTCACAAGTTTAGTAACACTTTTATTTACCGTTTAATTGGAGTCTTAAGGTTAATTCCGCGCCGTCGGATCACTTCATCCAAAGAGACGTCTGCCATTTTCTCACAAACTTTTCCAACTGCGCATGCGCCCTTGTCAAGCGCTACTATGGATTCCGATTTAGGCCAAAAAGGGTAAAAGCGCCTGTAGGATATTATATGTTTTGTGCTTTAATTTAAGTGTTTTAAGCTTGAACGCAACTTATATACATGTATAAATATATTTCTCTTTAAGCACACAGTAAAGACACCCGCAATAATAACAGAGAAAGCTGTGAACGTTAATATTTGAGAAAACGAGAAATACCCATAAGCCTTTGCGTCAAAATTTTCAGAAATGCAATGGGTTTTGTCAACATTTGCGGTTAGAGTATTTGTAAACATTATATATATATATAATATTATTAGTATTATTTGTATTTTGTAAGTTATTGTTGTAAATAGTAAACTTTTRCACTGCACCGTAACAGAAGATGGCTTGGAGTTGTTTCTTTACCAGTCGATGAGCATGGCCAGGTCATGCCTTAAACTGATGAGTAAGGAAAATAACGATGCGGGGTGACGCCCGTGTCCTCGTTMAATTTRCGAGAGTAATTTTTGACGGGGCACAGGTCTGCTTGCTGAGGTGACTCGCTTACTTCGCGAGATGCCTCGTGAGTCCAGGACCTTCCCCAACCTCACATAATGTTGTAATATAAAAATATATACAGTGTGTAATACGCAAATGTCTCCCAAATTGATTGTGTGCTCAGGTGTCCGCGTACAGAGAGCTCTTCAAACTGAAACTCAGACRATTCCAAATGATCTTTCATGGGTCAATTTTGATTTTGACCGAAGAGAGCAATCAACGCTGCATAATAACCCGCCTTACTATTTGTACTATGACATCGCCTCGTTCATCTTAATTAAAAAAAACTCAATCTCCCATAATGCATTTGGGCAGAGTTGGGTTGGGTTTATCATCATAAGACGCGTCTCCTCCGCGTCTTCCTCCTTGCTGTCTGACGCACAGGAGAAATGGCTGCAGCTCTGTCCCGTGCCCTCAAACTGCCCGGTAAGATGCGCTGCTGTCACTCTTTTATTTTCACAGACAAACAAACGGAGAAAAGCTGCAATGTTTTTAAAACTGTAGCTAGCTTTCGATGTTCCTGTATTTCACATTAGCTCGGTTATTAGCAACCGAATCATTTCATTCAGTGGTTTGTTGTGATATTTTATCAAATATGTCAGCGTTTTTTCCCCCCCCAGACTAACTGGATTTTAAGGTGCAGAGATGAGATGAATACCAGAGAGTTTAACAGGATGCTAACGCGTGCTAATGCTTATCCAACAGAACTGCAGGGTTAAAACGCAAACAGAGAAGATACCGCAATTCAGCTATTTTGGTTGCAGCTTCTCGTTGAGGTTTTTCTTAAAAAGTGTACTGGTTACTAATTTTTAAAAAAAGAATGGTCACACATTGTTTTGGCACTTCAGTAGAAAATGAAACCAAATATTAGTTTATTTAGTTTATTTATTTCTTCATAATCAGTGACTTTTTTAAGTGAAGAGAAAATAGAGACAGAGAGAAACAGAGAGAGAAGTAATTAGAAAGATGGAAAGATTGAAATAGCGATTAGAAGTATATTAAATATACACCAACAAAACACAGGACCACACACCCAACATCTGTCCGCTCACCTGAAAAATAAATGGATAAATACATGGAGGGCATATATAAATATACCATACATATATGCAGATATACATACATACATGCCTACATTCATAAATATTGTCAGTATATACACACAGACACGTTATACACACTCAGTGAC
>NW_013952498.1:1365959-1368249 GCF_001266775.1 Austrofundulus limnaeus | reverse complement strand
CCCTTTGTACGAACAAAAGTAAGAGAAATTTAGGATAAGAATACGAACATGTTCTTGCATGAGGCCCAATGAATGCAGAATAAAATGGGAGTTTTTCTAATCTTAGCGAAACAGATGCATGGAAAATAAACAACAGTAATAATAATAAGAGACAAACAAAAGTCAAAACATTCCCACATTTTAAACAACTAGACTAGAAGTCAAGACACATCAAGCAGATMGTTTTCTGACAGGCAGAATGAAGGCTTTCAAAATTTACTTTTTATTCTTTATTTAGCAAACTCAGAAATCTGATTATAAAGACATTTTAATCCATGTTCAGACATTAACCCAGGCTGTTAGATTTAAGAAATATGTAGAGGCTCTTTGAATATCTGAAGTCTTCTCTTTCTGTTGACATTTGAGCTTATCAGAAAACGAGATGACCAACAGTTACCCTGAGGCTGTTGTGACACAAAATGGAAAAAAAAAGGTCAAAGCTCTTATGAACCGTTTCCATAATCTTTCATGAAGGTCAAAACATTCTGGAAAGTTAAACTAGTTTGACTTAATGAAGAAAAAAAAGGGGGGGGGGGGGTTTAAATAAAAAAAACCACACACTTCTGTATCCTTTACAGTTAAATTACTGGTGCAATCCTGAAAATTGTAGAATTTGGTAATAGTTTCTACAAAAACTAAATATTTTCTTAAAAATTCCATTCTTAGTAAAAGTACATGTGTTTTATTTAAAAAAAAAGAGGGGATTTGAGGCCATCAGCCTCTGTAATTTCATGTTAACCAGCATATTTCCATTTTAAATGAAAAATACTCTTTTGATGCGTTTATGGTACAAATCATTAGATTAGTCACAGTTTACTCTGACATTTCTAACAATTATTTATATCTTCGTGCAGCTGTAGTCAACCCACCCAAAACATTTCATCAGAATGTGAAGCTGGATCAGAAATGGAGTGCTGTCTCTTTTGGTTGCAGTACATTGTGTGATGTAGACAAAGTTACGAAAAAAATGCTAAAATCCTCCCCATAATAAGGATATTTTTGACAAAACCTGCTGCAGGACCTACTGTTACCCTCAGATTTCCTCACAATGCAGAGTGCTCACATCCAAGCTCTCACTGACTTCCATTAAATCTGAGCTCAACATCTTTTCCTCGAAAATGAAAACAAAGGGTGACCTAACCATCTCAAATTCTGCACATAAAACATTTTTTAGACCCGTGAAAACTAACCTGTATCACGTGCTGCTGCCCTTTGCACACTAAAAACTGTTGGGTTAAAAACAACTCAAACTAAACCAATGCTTGGTTAAGTTTGAACTGAACCAACTATAGTTTTAAGTTAGCCGTGTTGGATTAAGAGTTTGACACAACATACCGTGTTCAGTTCTTGACCTCCCCAAAAGAGACACTTATATATTTGTGTCAGCTTGTGGGCACCACTAATGTTACTTTAGTAAACTCACCATTCAGTGCAAACTAAAGTTCTTAACAAAGCCAATCTTATCTTCTTAAATCTTGGTTTTTTTAAATTAGCTATACGTTCTAAATCAGAGGTCCAGTCAGGTCTGATTAGGTAACTTCTGGTTAAAATGGCAGACACTGAAGAATGACACTGCCCATGTCTGACCAAACCAATGGGTCAAACTTGGCTCTAATTGGTCCAACCAAACCAACCTTTGATCCAAAGCTTTAACTCAGCAAGTAAGTTATTAAAGGGGTCCACGATTAGTTGTAACATTAAACTTTAAACATTTATTTTAACTGTAAAATAAAGACTGTAAAAATATTGTAGGCTGTTTAGTTTTGTAAATTTTTAAAAATATATTTTAACATGGATGGAGCCATTTTATTTACACGCAAAGTATTCTGGGTAACTGATGACATCAACTAGGTCCTCAGTGCGAGGCTGCTAGTGAGCTATATCCACCCTGAAGGTTAATCTTGGMCAATATCTGATGATCGACTCTTTTAAATGAAACCAGAGAGCGTTGACAGAGAGGAGAAGGTAGAAATGATTCAGCCTGTAACTGAAAATATGAATGGAGGACAACAGAGCTGCTTCATGGAAGAGAACCTCAGCTTACCCTGTTAGCTTTTGCGCTAGCGCCAACGCTATTTTGCCTTTTATGTATTAGCTCGGCGCTAGCGCGACAAACAAGCTAAACTGAGGTCCTCCATCCATATTTTCAGTTACAGCTGACTCATTTTTGTGTTCCCCTCTCTGTCATGTGGATGGAGGACCTCAGTGACGAGAGGAGAATGTGTAGCGCTGAGCTAATACATATATATGG
>NW_013952498.1:1363916-1365469 GCF_001266775.1 Austrofundulus limnaeus | reverse complement strand
AAAATTGAACATCCTACAGTATTTTTACAGTCTTTATTTTACAGTTAAAGTATATGTTTATCATATAAAGTCTAATGTTACAACTAATTGGGGATCCCTTTAAAACAATCAGACGTTTTGTTTTTCTTTGACTCATTCATGCATGTTTGAGAAATCCTTGAATCTCCTGTGGTAGCCATGTGGGGCTGCCTAAACACTTGCTGGTACAAAGCTCTGCCTCTTTACACAAAGCTCCTCCCTGGAGCTCAGTCTGCAGCTGAACCCTCGTCCCACACAGAGCACCCCTCCCCTGAAGCATTGTTGTGAAGATGTGCTGAAGTGGGAGTGTGAGAAACGGTAGGAGGTTCTTAAAAAGGCAGAGGTTAATCAGATCCAGCTGGATGGGAAATGGAAGAATTTGTCACTGCAGTCTTTATTTTAAACCTCTGATTACTTTTACATAAGCTTCCTTTGAGTGGCTGCATACTGTACGTTAATATGACATTAGAACAGTACAGAGCTGCATGATAGAGGCTGACTGCACCGACACATCTCTGGGTTATCTGAATTTCCAAGATGAGCAATATTCCCTAGTTACCCAGTTCTAATTTAGATAGACTGCTGCTAAGTCCAAAAAAAAAAAAAAAACATTTTTTATTTACAGCATTTTCATAACTACTGAAGGTAACATGCTTGATTGTCGTGTAGAATTGAAATAAGTGGCAGGAAAATGCAAAATAACCCCTCCCTAATACAACTTGCAGTTTTTGCAGTGTCTGTTTTAGGTTTATTTTTTTACTCTGCCTTTCTGTCTGCCCCCCTTATTGTGACTGCAGTCAGGAAGGGAGGGACACAGGTGCGTGGTTAACATGGTGACTCTAATGAAGCACAGCTTTAACATCACATTTTTCTACATCGGCTCTCTTTACTCCTGTTAGACAGTTTATAAATCAAAACATCAACATTTTGTCCCTTCAGATTATTCTAAAATAAAAAGTCCCAGATTATTTTGGGACTTTGGAGACATAAGATATTTTATTGTTTTTTTTTTTTTGTTTTTTTTTGAGTCTTTAAATGCACTTCACATATACACGCCTCGCACCAAACAACACAGACACCTAAGCTCTTCATATCCTTGCGTTACAGAAACTGATGTCTGAGAGTCAGGTCACCTGACAGGAGAGAGAACTTCTCTTTATTTACAGTGATATCATTTTCAGGAGCATGACTAGACTTTGATACAAAACTCTTTGTGACACATAGCTCGAGGCCATTTTGCTCCAGTTTCTGTAGACAGAAAGAGACTCTGAGTGAATGGCCCAGGCCAGAAATCTGTGGTTTACTGTATATAATTCGGGTTTGTACTTAAAGGGATCCATGATTAGTTGTAACATTAGACTTTATTTGATAAACATATTTTAACTGTAAAATAAAGACTGTAAAAATACTGTAGGATGTTTAGTTTTGTACATTTTTTTAAAATATATTTTAACACGGACAGAGCCAATTTATTTACACACAAAGCATTCTGGGTAAATGATGATGTGGATAGGTCCTCGGTGTGAGGCTGCTAG
>NW_013952498.1:1342378-1362553 GCF_001266775.1 Austrofundulus limnaeus | reverse complement strand
ATGTTGCTGAAAACAACAAATCCTACACACTGTGCCTTTAACACCTCTCTTGACCAACTGGGTTGATCTCTGGCCTCTCCAGAGCCAGTAATATCTACAGCGTCATGTCGTCTGAAAGAGCACACACAGACTCAGACCTACAGGCAGTTTACCCACCATCACAGTCATGCGCTCCAATGATTTAGAGATACCTAAAGGATGCACTGGACAACACTTGGACATAATGACAAAGAAACATGCGCTGAATGGTCATATTTTGTGGTATTGTTTTCAAATTCATACTGGCAGTAGGTAAGACCTGATAGCCTCGTTTGACACTTTCTGTTGTGCTCATATTTAGACATCTTATTTTGCAAATGCTGCCTTTTTGAAATTTGGTATGCTTGTTTGTCTTTGTGTCTATGGTGTAATAATAATGATGTGATTGTGATGCTGTAATTCTGAGTGTTTTATGTGCTGCAGAACAGGAACCTGCTGTAAAACAGCAATTATGCTGAGTCAGACATGATTTTTAAAAATCTTTTCCTGTTAAATAAATAAATCAAATCAATCAAAAAACGTAAAAGATCTGTAATGTTTTTTAATGAATTGTATAAAAAAGCCAGTTGAGTCTGCAACAGAAATTACGGCACAAAATGGTGTAGTTTTTATATGTTCCTAGTGAGTTTGTTTAAGTTATACTGACAAATTTTAGTTTAAATGTATTTTAATATTATCCTAATGTGATGAGTCATTTAAGAAGATGTATTTAAAGGGATAATGGTTTCATTAAAGTGTGGATTTAGACACGTAAAGCCGTAACCTATTGATTCTGCATACTTCATAAAACACTGAACACTCATTCGCTGCCTCTGTGTGTTTCAGGGAAGAAGGGCTCAGAGCTCGGGGACTATGATCCTCTCACCCAGGCCGACAGCGACGAGAGCGAAGAAGATGACCTTGTCCTCAACTACCCCAGAAACGGCCACGCTGGCAAATCAGAAAGACTCAATGAGGCCCTGGACAATGAAGAGGAAGACGAGGAGGAAGAAGACGAATGGACGGAGCGCATCTCTGGGAAATCCAGGCGGGATCGCGGCGAGCTGAAAAACGGCCAGTTCCGGAACCACAGGGACTCGGGAATGGAGAAGAACGGGGAGGAGAGAGGGGGCGCCAGGACGTCGGAGGGCTCCGGGCTCGGGGTTCACGGCACCGAAGGGGAGAAGGAGAAGAGGATGAGAATGAAGAATTTGGTCCGAAGCGCGTTCTTCCTGGTGCCTTTGGTTTGCGCCGCCATGATCGTGCTGCTGTGCGTGTTCCTCGTGCCCTGTCAGAGGGGAGAGCTGGAGAAGAAGCTGCAGTGGGAGAAAGCTCTGGGAGAGAAAGTCGGTAAAAAACCTTTTACTCAAAACTTAAACACGTGAATTACAAACAAACTCATAGATTTACTGTTCTTTCAGATTAAAGTGAAAACATAAACGCTCATGAAGAGCTTACTTTGTTGACATGCACATTAAGTGAACGGTGCTCCAAATGTCTCTCACCTAACACTTACCAAGGAGTCTACATGTCTAGACTGAGACGGCAACCCTTACATTAAAGTTCACGAGTGCCTATTTTGTGACCCATCACATCGAAACCAGGATTAAGTCTAAAATTGATATATGGAGAAATGGGTACATGTAGTATTTTGATTAAACACTTACAAAAATTGTATTTTGTCAAAACAAATAAATGCCTCATCACTGTTTCATTTGAATGACCTGTGTGAAATTATAATCATAAAAAGCACTTTTTTGAGGAGTAGCAACAAAGAAACTGATTTTGAGGAAAAACACCTTTTTAAATTTTGTGATTTTCCCTGTGAGTTAGCAATGTTTTAGTTTCTTTCCAGCTGGGAAATGTCAATATTCAAATACTATTTGAGATTTCCTCTTCATAATGAAATGAAAAATTCCTCATAAAAATGACATAAAATTAGGAATCAGACCAAATATTACTGTATTATTGTAACCAACAAGACAAATTAAGGCATATCTCTGGTTCTGTTATGATATCAGAATGATCCAGGAATAAAAATGTAGGTAAATGTAATTGGGTCCTTTTGACCAAATTTGACTTAATCCTCATTTTGATATGATGGGTCACATTTAGCACCGTCAGCCTTAATCCGACAACTTCCTGGTTTATCTCTGCACAAAATGAACTGTTCTTAAGAAAAGTTTATTGTTGGAGACAACTGAAAAAGAGAGGTGGATTTCTTCAGTGCTTGTTTCTGCTTTGGGTTCAGGTTTGACTCCGCCTGCTCTGGCCTTGTGGGATGTTGACGGGGATTCTGTAGAGGACGTGCTTCTGGCCGTCACCGAGTCGACCAACGAGACACACACAACGCAAAAGAGTAGAAGTAAGTTTTAAATACGCCTGATTGGTGAAACCAGACGTTGGACTATAAGTGAAGGTCAGTGGTGGAATTCAAACAAAGTGCCCCCCTCTTTCACTTCTACGGTTTACAAATTATTTGATCTTTTTTAGATTTATAATGAATCAAATTTAACGTCAAGTGTACAAAATCAGCTTTATGGTTGACTCAGTCATGTTTATATGGGCATAAAGGGGAGGGGGATCCCAGTTTGGTATCTAAGCTACTTTTTTTTTTAGATATTTAGAGCTGCTGTCTGTGTTTTAATATTTGTTGTTAATCCCAGATTACAGTGCAGTGGCTGTGTCAGCTGTCAGCGGTCAGGTGCTGTGGAGGAAAGTCATGCCTGAGTCTGTGATGTACATCCAGTGTGGTCTGTGGAACAGCACGCAGCCATCAAATGTTTGCCTCCTCATTGGGAAGTCCATCCTCACGGCGGTCATCAGCACCTCAGGTAGAGAAGGGCTAGTCCCAAAAAAAAAGCTCTGAACTCTTCAGCCGAGTAATTAGGGTTTATTTATTTATTTATTGTATTTCTATATTCTACATATTGTGTTGTTATATTGTGAGTGTTCTACTCATATTTAAAATAAAAATGATGTGAGGACTGGATTGTTAAAATGCTCAGAGAAGTCTTTGACTCTTCAGGTAAGAGGCTGTGGACAGTCACGCTGAAGAACATCGTGTCTCAGGCAGTTTTACTCCCTGACATCGAGGGCGACTCGGTCCCTGACCTGCTTGTTGCCACTCTTCCTGCTGATGAGGTAAAGCTTCCATCTTCCTATTTTATTCCCAACAAATCACTGAACACCTCTGTGTTCTTCTAGACTGCACTGTAGAGTGGTTGTAAGAAACTTTACGTGTATTTATTTCCCGTTTTTAGTCCATGGATTTGTCCCTGACTATGATCTCTGGACAGACGGGAGCATTGCTCGGACATCCCGTGCCTTTCAACCTCACAGGGCAAGGGAAGCTCATCGGACCTTTGCTGCATGAGACGCAGCAAGGAGCGTTCTACATCCTGTTTGGACTAGGTGACGAGCGGGAATCCCAACATCCCTTCAGACAAATACTCGTACAGCTAATCCTTGTCCCTCGTGTCAGGGTTGTGTTGGTTTGGTGATATGATCCATGTCATGACATTGAGGTCTTGATTCAATATATTGGGTTTTTTTTTCTCCAAAAAAGTCTAATTTTAAAAAAACTTGGTGTGTTTTGTATGTATTATGTTTCCTTTTGGGTGGCACAGTGGCTCAGTGTGTAGAGCTGCATCTCAGAAATAAGGTTGCCGAATCGAATCCCTGCCGGGTACCCTATTGGGTAGAGTTTGCATGTTCTCTCCATGCATGTGTGGGTTTTCTCCGGGGTGAACGGTTTTCTGTCACTATGTGGCCCTGTGATGAACCTGTGGCCTGTTCAGGTGTCCCCTGCCCCTCCCACAGTGACTGCTGGATGTGGATAAAAGATATTTCATCCATGTTTTCAGTGGTTAGGCCAAATGTGCCATTAAAAAGTTTGATAATATATTTTTTATATAAAAAATATGGTCGGCCACCACACTTAAGTCTATATCTTGTGCTGAAAGTTCAGTAAACCAGAGGTTCTCAAACTGGGGTCCCTGGATCCCCAGGGGTCCGTGAGAGGTATCTTGGGGGTCCTCAAACATTTTTACTAAAATGTTAATTTGGTTTTTATTTTTAAAAATGCACAGAGAACAATGAACAAATAAAACGTAATAAACTTAATAAAAAATTATATTCCCATGGCATTAAGTTGTTGAAATGACAATAAATTATCTTTTAAAACAGCATTTGGTTTATGAGGGGGTCCCTGGAATTTTTTTCACCCTTGTAAGGGGTCCCCAGTCCCAAATGGCATGAGAACCCCTGCAGTAAACGATCATTTCAATGCCCTCAGTGTTTCGTATGCTCGTTGCATTTGGTCACTTCAGTGTTGTCCGTCCGGGACCCCCTTTCAGCTCATGGCGCTAGATAAAAACCCACCTGTGTGCTGTATTGTGGGGTTCTGATGGCAGGCTGCAGTCCGTGGTCTCGGGATTAGAGGAGCCAAATGGCTGATTGCTGCAAACAAGTGGTCAGAGACTAAAATGCAACACAAGAATGAGCCGCTGGCATGAAAGTTCACATTTTAAGCCACAGTTAGAAATCGGTAGAGTATCAGGAAATATTACAGTATTTCAGTGTATCGATACTTTCTAACACTCCTACCTTGTGTAGCTATGGATGTTTTAGTTTTAACCATTCATATCATGTGTTTTTACATTTTCATCTGCTCTGCTCAGGTAACATCCAGGCCATCTCTTTGCAAGACATCTACTTTCGCGCCTTTGGAGACATGGCCATCCCACAACCGCTTCGGAAGAAGGACACCGTGTGGGAGGGCCTCAATAAAACGGGTTTCTCCATCATACGCATTCACAGGTACCGATGTGTACTTTCTTAGAGTTTGATTGAAATCTCTAAGAGTTCACGAGATCTCATCGTTGCACTGATGCCACAACAAATCTAACTTTCTCCTTTTTTTGTCTTCCTCGGAACCAGAGGGTCTGAAAGCGTGGAGTTCCTGCTCCCTCTTGTGGCGGATTGGAGGATCGACCGCAACAGCCTGGACACAGCTTCTAACCTGAATTCTACCAGGAGCGACTGGGTGTTGGTCTACGGTGCCAGCACGCTGTCGGTGGTCCGACAGCGGGACTTACGCAAAGAGTGGGCTTTCAGCTTGGCTCCTATTCACAGGTAGCAGCTCCTCCTGACCAGTCAAACATAATAATCTGAGTTAGAGGTTGCTTCATAACACCAGTGTCCAATATCTCATACACACGAGACATGACATGAGAGGACTGAAGAGTTGTTGAAAAGATGAAAAGAACTTGGAAAGTTTTCCTGAATGTTTTTTGTTTGTTTTGTTTCAGTCAGCCAGCTCTGGGATACTTTAATAATGATGGAATCCTTGATATTTTTGTTCAACATTCAGCAAACGGCACCATGCAGGTAAAAAAACAACAACATCTTTTTAAAATCATTGCAGAACTCAGAAATGTGCTTTTTGTTGATCACATCATTCGTTGACACTCTGTCTCTTCAGGCAAAGATAATTAACGGGGCGAGTGGCAGCGTCCTCTGGGCAGCTGACTTTGTGTGTCCCCGCCTCGTTTTGGAAACCTCAGCAATATCCACCTCAACTGGCCAATCAGCTTTCTTGTTCTGGGCCAGCGATCCAATCAGAACCCAGAGAAATGCTACCAGGACTACTGTGAGTCTGCTCTGCTCACCAGGAGATGAGTTCTGTCATCGTTTGCTGTGTTTAACTGTCCATACTGTCCACTCAGACGGCGCCGGGCGTTTCTGCAGCGAGGCCGCTCATCAGAAAGCTCTTCCTGTTGCATCCTGCGTATCCCACTGTTCTGCTGGAGCTCAGCAACACCACAGATACAGCCGTCACCTCTGCAGGTAGACGAAACTCTGCACTCGTCAGTTTCAGTTCATTCGCTTTTAGTAATCAGATTATTTTAAGACAAGTTGGCAAACAAAATTAAAAAAATTAAAAACGGTGTAACAACTTTCCTCCTGGCAGTGAGTTACCAGGAGCATCTGAAAGATGCCACCTACATCACTGTGTCGTCCCGGCCCACACCCGACTCTGAGCCCAGCGCGCAGATCGTGAAGAGCACGAGCCTCAGAGCCGCCGTCAGCAGGGGACAGATCGTCAGGCTGATGGAAAACGGCAAAACGGAGAACGCCGTTAAACCTGGAGCCTTTGAGTTGAACACGTTCTTCAAGCGGCTCTACTTCAAACGTCAGGTAAAACAGCCAGAGTCGCTCGTTTGAAACACAGGAAATGGGACATTTAATCAGGATGGCAGTGCATGAGCTTCTTTTATCAGTTTGCTTCTCCTGCAAATTTGGAAAAGCAATTCCTCCAAATGTGCAGCTCTGGGTTTATTGTGCTAAGATTGGGATTTTAAAATGTGAAAGAATGATCAGATTTAAAATGTTCATAGTATTCTTTTATAATAGCAGAAGATTTTGTGAGCAAAGGATGGCCCCAGTACAGTTGGGCAAAATCATATTGTGTGCAATTAAGCATCAGAAAAACTATGGTCAGTTAATATTTGGCACATGGCAAAAAAATACCATTAATGCCACCGGTGCTCTTCCTCTTTCCTCTTCTAAAACAAATAATAGCTCGTCTACTTCACTCTGTAGCTGACTTTTTTATTCTCCATTTCTGCCTTTGAGCTCCCCTCCTCTCTCTGAAAATGAACTTGGTCTATCAACATTAAAATCCTGGTGTAAATGTGGAAGTTTGCACTTTTAAAGTGTACCTTAACCTTAATAATTTTTGTCAAATTCAGACAGGAATTTATGTTTTTGTTTAGAATTTTTATTTGATACATTGTTCTGTTTTAAACTATGAAAAGACAAATTATATTTGCATGTTCACAATAATGTTTCTACTACATTACTTCATCATTGGTTTGCCCCAAAAGACAAGTTAATTCGAACAATCAGTTTTGCCAAACTCCACCCACACAGCCAAGAAACTCCCCTACACTGTAGACCCCCTACTTGAATAAGAGTTGCTATGTGAATCCAGATGTCCAGTGAGATTTGAGTTAAAATCTTTTTTTAAGATCAATCATTAAAAAATAGAACATCAAGTGCTGCCTGCACATTTTACTTTTTATAGTTTCTACATCAAAACAAAAACATTTTGTCAGTTCAGATAACTACAGAAGTACGTCCTGAACTACTGTTGGGCTTTGGAGAAGAAAATTTCTCAAATGTATTAGTTGGACAATTTTATCTAGTATTCTGTTAACTAAACTATCTTTTTATGGATCTGCATTTCTTTTAGTGATGGAACACTGAAACTACCTTTTGCACGAGGAGCTAACAGGAACGATTCTGCACTATGGCGACACTTCCACTTCATTTAAAGCTGTTTACATGTTGTTACATTCACTAAACAAACTGAATTTCTGTTACCTGTGAAAGATTTCTCACTTTATATTTTCTTTTGTTTTTGTACAGTAAAAATGTAAATTTCAATGATTAAATTATCATTAAGAAGTTTGTTATTTATTTTACTGTATTAGAGTAAGTTTATACTAGTTTGTTTCTGACAGTGAAGCACAATATGATCCAAGAATATGTGAATGCATTAAAATATTCTGCATAGAGGTCTTCTAAGGTAGTATTCATTTCAGCTGGTCACATGTCAAAGCTGCTAATTTAKTTTTTATTCAGCACTAAGAAACATGATGGTTTGTAAATATTTAATGATGTACAGTTTGTATTGGTTTGAGGCTTGTTCTTTTTGTTTGATGTCAGGGTTTGTTTGTTTTTTTTTTCAAAGATTGTATGATTGAACATTGTTGCATTTTATTTAAATGTATGATGGAATTCCATATAATGCAAGTAAAATACTTCAAATACCTTCCTTTCATCGTGTTATTTCTCTACGTTGTAAGAAGGTGCTGTTTTACCATACGAACACCAGGTGGTGCTACTTTGAACGGTCATCAGAGACAGTCGAGGTTTTTAAATCTTTGCTGAAGAAGACCCATTTCTTTTCTTTGGCATTTGATTAGAGGTTCAGTTAGAGCTTTTTATATACAATATTATGTTTCTGTATTGTGTTTATCTGTTTTTTGATACAAGTCTTGACTGAACTGTGAAGCACTTTGGTCAGCTTTTGTAAATAAATTTGACATTGAACAGTTTGCGTTGCCAGACTATGGTTTTAAGGTATAAAGTTCTCAGAGGTAGCCTGGTAAAAACCAGCCTCTTGGTCTACGCTTTGCTTCAAATCGAGCAAAATTGTATAGAAAGGCAATGGTCAGGCTACATCACGGGTATTATTACAAAGTGTTTTTGTTTGGGTTTTTTTTTATCTTTTTGTCACACGTTTTTATGGAGTATATGCAAATCCCATCATAAAAACTGTCAACTAAATTTGTGACAAGTTTAGTCACTCTCCAAAGTTTTGGCCACTACTGTTCACTCAGGCTGACTTTAGTATACTGTATTTCTAAGCACTAAATGAGTCAGTCTGTAAACATGTCTTTGGGCCTCCTCTGTCGGCTGGGACTGCTATGGAAAGCCATAAGCACCACTAAACGGGCACTTTACAACGCGTTAAACTTTTAACGTTAAAGTTTAACACGCAGGAAAGGAGGAGGGGGATTTATTTCTAGCTGCAGAGCAGGTTGGAAGATGTTATTTAATGTTTAACATCCTACAGGCTCTGAAATGCAGAATAAAAACGAAACTGAGGTTTTGACAAAGGTCAGTAGCGCGATTTGAATGCAATTYTTTTAGTTCATTAATAGTAGTTCATTCAACGCAGTTGTTCAGATCTACATGCCACTTCATAATTTTACCCGCATTTGGCCAGTGGCCGGTGCTAATTTCCACCCTTGGATCAGTAGAATAAACTAGTTACTTTTTTAAAAAGTTAACATTTATATAAAGAAATATACTAGGATGACCTCAATTTCTCTCAATCTAATTTCAGAAATCTGGTCATTTTATGGATTAGCCAATAGAAATACTTGACAGTTTGAATCCTTTCAGCAACAACAGAGGATGAGAGGGTGTAAATACTTTTTTCAATCCATTAAACCAGATAGTTATGCTGCACTTCAGAATTAACCAGCAAAATGTAGTTAATTTATGAGGATCTGTCCAGATTAGAACATTTTTTAAAAACCCTTAATCTATGGTTTCATCTTTTATTTTTTTCTTGGAACTAAATGTTTAGCATTAAATACCACAGGTCTACAAGCAGATAAATGTGGAGGATGTAGTTGGTTTTTAAAAGTGAATAAAATGAGACAGTGGGTGTAGGTACTGTTGCTCACATTGATGCCAATAGATTTGGCTTCAATCTGTTAATGTGAAGCCAATTAAATCAGTCATGCTCTCGGTCAGGTCCAGCTTTCTGTTCGGCTTACTGAATCACTCTCACATAGGTTTTAGATCATCACAATATAGATTTATTTCTGACTCCATTAGCTCCAGATGCAGTCCAGACATGAGATTTGTTTGATGCATTGCTAAGCTTAGTTTTTTTTTTTTTTTTTGTCTTGCAGCTGTTTCCAAACCCATTAAGATTAAAATGTAACCTCCATTTCTTTCCTCCACAGAWGATCCTGTTTGATCACCTGCAGGTGTGAATAAATACCTCCTTGGAGATTCTGCTGGCGTTTTTAAATGGTCTGCACTGGTTTCAGGGATTTAGCTGTTATTGACACAGTGCTGCTATCATGAGCTCTTTGTATTCTGTATTTGCACGCACTGCTTCAGTCTTAATAAAAGGAGAAACATCTGAGCGAGGTTTAGTTTGTGGCTTCATTAGACCAGAACAAACGTGTGTTAAATAAATTCAGTTGTCAGCATTTTCAGTATGTGATGTAAAGTTAGAAAGGGAGCTTTGTTTCTATCAGGACTACTCCATATGAGTTTTGAAGTGTTTCTTTTATCTTATGTGTTGTTAAAACAGCGKATTGAGTGAATAAATGTTAATAAAACAACTCTAAAGAAAAAAAAGCAGCCATGTTGGTCATGATAACAGTTAGAGCCAGCTTCTYGAAAGCTTATTAAATAGTCTTCCAGGCTTCTTGTAGAGAGCTGCTCTGACGTGAGAGTATCTGTTGTGACCAAAACCTGAACCTGAGACTGAACAAATGACAATTAAAGGTTTGTGAGTGTTAAAGCATATATTTACACCAAAGAGGAACATCTTTCACACTGGACAGAACCAAATGAGTCAGAAACCAGCTAGCAGTTGTAAAGTTCACGGGTCATGACCCTTGTAGAATTTGGACAGGAAGTCATTTGGTCGAGGTACTTCAGTCTCATGGAAATAACGCATTACGTGGGTCTTCTGCTTCCAGACGTTGATTGTTTCCTCAAGTTCCATTTTACCCTGAAATTAAAAACTACTTAACACAGTGTTGGATAGGTCCAATGTTAATCTGATAAACAGTCAACATCAACATTAAACTCAGCTAACAAGGGATTTAAGAGCCAACAAAACTGGTCAGAAACTTGTGCCAGGCTGCCGATTATACCTTAATGACGAGCATGTCGATCACACGAGGGTCGGTGACGTGCTTGTTCTTGTCGAACATCTCCCGCACTTTATCTCTTCCCTGGCGTGAGGAGATGTCCAACTGAAACAAGGCCACTGCAGACAGACAGAGAGTCAACATATTGAATTCATCCAGGAAATCACGGCCAGCTGCTCTTCAGTCTTAATAAAACAACAGCTGTAATAACATGATAAGAAAGCTATGGGTTGAGTGAAAGTAATGCAGACCGAATTTTATTTTATTTTTTTATTTTTCGATGTGTTTGGGTTATTCTATTTTGACTTAATGAGGAATAATAGCTTGTTCCACARATTAGAATTATTGCAACAGAACAGCTGATAGATAAATGTGGTTAAGTCTGATCATACATTTGACAAGAATGCTGAATATAAAGAGCCAGAACAGACACAAGACAGTCACAATATATACAATTTATGCACAGCTTCTAAAAACAGTTAATCTTGTTTGTACCTCTGGAAAAAAAAAACATATTAGATAAGTCAGTACATTTCCTAATTTAAGCAGTGAATAAATAATCTTAAATTTGGTTTGAGTAAATTTATGACAACTACTGCGATGCGTTCAATGACCCAACGTAAAACTAATAAACAAACATGCACTGCAGAAAATAAGTGATTGTTTATGTTTACTGTTCGTTTTATTGTTGTTTATTAAACGAATTCTAAAAATGGGATAACCAGCACTCCAAAAAAATACCACATTTTCCTATTTAAATGAATTAGACACAAACATTAGAAAACATTTGGGCAATAAATACTGTTCCGGTTTTAAATTTGTTTTTAGCAGCTACTAGCCTTAGCTAAGACGAGCAATGGAGTCGACCTTGAAGCTAAAGTCTCTTATTAAACACCACAGCGGACCAACATACCTGCATTCGGCACCTCCCGGTACCAGGCTCGGTACAGCTCTCGGACCCTGCGCTTAGCCTCGTTCAAATCACGACTAAATATGGGTTTTACCGCTTTAGCAGCACCAGCTACCGTACTGGTCGCAACAGTGGACGCCATGACCGCTGAAGCTGWAGCCGTCAAAGCACTTCCGGTTAAAAACACACCTTTGGTGCCCCCTAGCGGGAAAATGAGCTCAACGACACTGACCGACTGGCAAAAGTGCCTCAAACCTACGTTAGTAAACTAAATATTTATGATAATGAATAAATATAAGTTTTCCTATTTCTGAGTCATGCTGGAGAAAAAAGAAACATAGAAAGAAATGTTTATACAGTAGCCTATGTGAAGATGGGACTTTGAAGATAGAATTATTGCACATTAGTGTGATTTGTTGGCTTAAAAGATTGTTTTCATTGAAATAGCTTTCATAGCGTCATTACATGAGACAAACTKTTTAAAAATTCATGTGGTAAGACTTTCTATATGATGAAAATACTGAGGAACAACTTTTCTTACAGTCTGCAATTTAACCAAACAACAGCCTTTTTTCCTGCTGAAGTCATTTTATTGATTGCAAAAATGAGTATAATTTACAAAGACCATGCTGGCTCTATAATACATTAAATATGAAAATTATTTTTAAAAAGTAGGTTGTTAAATTATTTTGTCACAATACCTTTCAATCAGTAAAAAATATGCATATATATATATTTATAAAAATATAATTGGCTCATTGATGCAACACCTGTCATTTGTCATGGTGCTGGCACATACAGAAAATGCCAATGAGGGATCAGGAGAGACAGGAAGCTTGGGAGTTCTCATCCACGTGTTGAAGATGCAGAAACTTGAACAAGCAAGAACACCAGCAACAAGTCTGAATCTGTTTCTCATTCACTCAGCTTTACACATTGTGCTGTATTGCCATGTTTGACTCCCAATGTATGTTCCACATATTTAATAAACAAAACAACAAGGTTTAATAAAGTTTGCAGAAAAACAGCTACAGTAAATATTAAGCTTCCAATTAAGACGTGTGACATTTTCCTGAAGTAGGCAAAACTTAAAACGGAAAGCTGATAACAGCAGATATATAAAAAGTTGAGACAGTCTTTATCTACAACAAAAATCTAAACATGTTCCAGTTTTAAGACCAAATGTGTATCCATACTAACTTGCGCTCCCAAAAAAGCAAWAACAAAAAGGAAAAAGTGCACTTTAATATATCACATAAGGCCCAGTGTAATTAAACCTATGGCTTCTCATTGGCAGATTTACTGAAAGCCAAGTCATTAAGATCCTGAAACAACAGTACAAGTTTTGTACAAATATCTCTTTGACTCAGTCACCACAGCAACTGAAGAGTCAAGTATAAAAAGAGAGAAACAAAAAGTCTCTTCAAATGTCTTAGCCTGTATTTCGGCGACACTCATCCCCCCGTCTCACAGCATTAGTACCAGCAACAGCTTGTCAATGGTCCAGGCTGTTGCCCAGTTTCTGTCCCTCCTGCAGAGCAGCCATGGCCAGCCTCAGGTGCTCCTTCAGGCTCTGAATCTCCCGCTCCGTTCGGCCCTTCATCCCGTTCAGCTCGCTGTGCACCGCTGCGTATCGCTCACAGGCCAGCTGCTTTTCCTGCACAGCAACAAATAAAGATCATCTTCAAAGCTCACCTTCAGGCAAACGTGATGTAACGTCGCATCTGCCGTGAAACAAATTACACTTTGTGTTTTATAAATTATAGCCTACATTTGTCTCAGTAATTTGATGCACTGCATGTCTGCAGGCTAAGCCACTTCAGCAGGACTTTATTTATAGACATAAAAGTCTCCAWAACTAGTTTCTTTATCCCACCTACCTCAGAACTGAAAGTACCTGTAACAGTAAATGAGCTTTGTAGAGTTAAAACATAGTAAACTGTACAGAGACAGTAAAGGTAGAGTGAAGGGTTAAYCAGGGCAGAAGTGAATTACTGTACATGTTTATATGTTCTGTATAAAACAAAGACACAAACAATATTTGTGACAAATAAAGCAATAAAYAATACCATGTTGAGAAACTGTAGCTCGTTCCTTAGACAGCTGATCTCTTTGTGTAAATACTCGATCTCATTCTCTTTCATTCTGAGGAGAACCTGCAAGACAAGTGAGGTTATAAATTTAAGAAAAATCATGCTAATATTTATTTATTTTATTTAACCAGGCAAATCCCATTAAGAGCAAAGATCTCTTTCTCAAGGGCGGCCTGGGSCTGAAGGCAAACTATTGTACATGTTTTTAGGGGTGGGGGAAACCRGAGTACCTGGAGAAAACCCACGCAAACACGAGGAGAACATGCAAACTCCATACAGAAAGACCCCAGGTCCAAACAGGGGATCAAACCCAGGACATTCTTGCTGTGAGGCGTCAGTGCTAACCACTGAGCTATCGTGCTGTAAATACATTTGCGTTCTTACACAACACACAAGCCAAAGTGGGTTTGCACATTTTCACACCCACAACAGAGAAGCTAAAAACAGCCCTGCCAGATACAAGCCACCCACGATCAGTTTCAAAAACAACAATACCTCGAATTCACAGGGCAGCTTGCCTTTGTGGTTCTCTGAGCTCAGATCTGTGCCTGGAGATCGGGTTTGAGTCATCTCCTCTGTCAAACGGGCCTTTAAATCCTGGGAAAGAAAACACTTTATTCTCACTCTTGCAGTAAATGGGTTTATAAATGGTTTAATTCACATCAGTGTCTATCAAACGTGCACCAGTGACATCATCTTATCATGTGCGGACGAAGAGCTCTGAACTCACCAAGTTCTCTTTCCTCAGCTGCTCCATGTCCCTCTCCTTTCGGCTGATTTCCCGTTCTCTCTCGGCGTTTGCCTGCTCGGCTCGGTTCAGCTCCAGACACTTCTGGGAGTAGCGTTCAGACAGACCGGCAAGCTCCCTCTGCAGGGACTGAGTTTCTTCCCTGCAGCAGCACGAGACAAAAAATTAAAATTAAAATAAAATAAATAAATAAAAAAAGAGAAACATGTTATGCTTGCATATGTCAGTTAGATTGAGCCACAGTCTCCCCCTTAAACAAATATTCTACTAAACAAATCACAGCGTGGTTGTWTCATATTGTATGAATAATGTTATGAATAGCTTTAATAAGCATGCTGTGTTTTTTAAACAAATACTTCAAGTATTTCCTGCACCGGTTTAAAACCTTCTCACTGCTCATGACTAATGACCACAAAAATGAGGAAGGTTATGCAAAAATGCAACCAGCAGTCGAAATAGATAAGCTCTAAAATATCCAGCCCTGAAACAGCCGGTGTCGACGACATTCTTGAAGCTTTCAAAGGGAATCYAAGCCATGACTGAATTCTTCCACATTCTTCGAGTGCTAACAAGACCCTGTGTCTGCAGCGGTGTTRGGTTTGCAACAAGGAACTCTGGATTATTGCATCATATGCAAAGTCATCCTTCATTTCACAGAAAACCTTTTTTGTGGCCAAATGCTTAAAAGCAGAAGAAACATCCACAAACTGACAGTGAGGGCCTGTAGTGTGTGAGAGCCGAGGTGCTGCAGCAGAAAACACCACCTYAAACAGAACGAGTGTCTTGGAAGGTGCAAAAGTACACACGTGAAGTAGAGCTGCAACCATATGATGTGTTGCTGAGATCAAGATGGAGTTAATGGTTCAAAACTAAAAACATGGCCTGGTTCAACCCACRAGTGCCCACAGAGAGGGGAAACTATATTTTTGTCACACAAACAGAAACTGAACTTACTGCTGTTGAGATCTTAAAGTGTGCGAATCAAACTTCCCGCTGCTCAGCCTCTTCACTTTCTCCACCTCCCTCTCCAGCTCCTCCTTGTGTTTTTTCTTCAGAGCCTCCATCACTGAAACACAAACAAGCCGACGACTTCTGTTATAAGAGTTGTCCTGAGCAGGAGTTCAGCCAGCGTTAACACACACACACACCTACACAAGAGTATGCTAAGAAGAATAAATATCAGAAGCATCTAAACTGGTGAACTATGAAACTAAACACAGCTTTAGGGTTTTAACAATTAACAATTGAGTCAACTGCAATTATTAAAACTAAATATYATTAATGTCTGCATTGTCTTGTCTTTGTTCACCAGTATGAAACAGCTGGCTGAAACTATTTAAAAAGGCCCATACTCCTTTTTATTTGAAAGAAAACAGATAGTATTTGACAGTGTACTACAGGGCTATCCAACTGGCGGCCCAAAGTTCGGCCCGCCAATTGGTTCATTCATCACTTAAGCCCAAACCCCTGGTGTTCTACTTTAAAAGGGGCAATATCATGTAAAATCAACTTTTTTTAGTTTTATATCATGTTTATAATGTTATACTCTTATAAAAAAAAACATGCCCAAAGCCTTGCTTTCATGCACTTTTGAGAAATTCTGCAGCATTTTTAGGCAGTCATTCTGAGGAGCAAAACGACAGGTGGGGACCAGAAACGCCCCTGGGACATGTCTTTAAGCTGAACTTCCTCACRATATAAACAACAACAGTAGATGTTTTCTTCTTAACAGCATAGATGAAAAAAATTAGGGGTGGCATTATACACAAGGATTAGATTTTTATGTTTTTAAGCTCAAAGGGGATCGCATTATCCTCAAAGCTTATTATACACTCAAATACAGTATATCTGTACTTTAATAAAYGTGTCATAATAATATTTATAATACTACAGAACTAGGGCTGGGCGGTTTGACCTAAAATTCATATCACGGTATAAATTGAACCCCTTCATGGTAACGGTATATATCGTGATAGAAAATTATCATAAAAAGTAAAGATAATGTAATTTTTAGAGCATTTTTTGCAGAAAACTGTAATCTTAATTAAACCCAACATTTTTGCTTTAATGTCTGCCTGCCAAACAATGAGCTTCTGGCTGCTGAACTTAGCTGCTGCTGCTCTGCTGCACGCTCATCTTTATCATCAGAGCAGAAGCCGACTTTACATTAGCAAGATGGATTTATGACTGAAGGAATGTCCACGTCTTTTTTTTTTTTAATAATCTCTCTGGGTAACAACACATAAAAAACATTTTTTTCTCCGACAATTGGGTGTTAAAAACTTATGTACAATATGTACAATATGTAGGAGTGAGCTTAAAGTGAATTAAGCTTTTCCCACAGTTGTTAAAGCTTTGCTCTGTGCGACGTGCAGCGAGAGGAGAGGAGAGGAGAGGAGCGGAGAGGAGAGGAGGAAATGATCCCGCGGCACGACGTAACTTTTCTACAGCGGGAGGAGGAAATTTTGAGGATTTAGTCTCTCTATACGCGTTTTAAAAAGCTAGAATTTCTTCATTATATTTCAAACTCCTGCTCAGTTGTCTCTGCACTCGCAGCCATGCTGACACAGGTCCAATGACGTAATGATGATAGGACGTAGAGTATAAATGTCTTCATACCGTTTCTACCCTCTACCGCATATACCACGCTGCCTTATACAGAACATGAAAGGTTAAATGTTTGTGTTCAACAACTTGTAAAAGATGCAATCCTTTTGCTTCTCAGACTCTAACCAGCAGCTCCTTCTACAAGTCAGACATTTGGCAACACAAGTTGTGTAATTATTGTTGTCACAACTTCCCGTTACATACAATTTTAAAAACGTGATAGGGCTGGTCCACCAGGAGACCAAGTTCCTATAAATACGAGTTCTAGTCAAGCTGTAAGTTGGTAAAGTGTGACGGGCTGACCTCGTGTCGTGTCCTGAGTCTCCTCCAGCAGCAGCCTGTCCCTCTCCCTCTCCAGCTCCCTCATCTGGCGSTCRTGCTGCCTCTGCAGTTCCTCCAGCGCCTGTTTGTGAGCGCGCTCCATGGCTGCCAGGCTGCGGCTGCAGGGGGCTTCGGGACCGCAAACACCCCGCGCTCTTCCTCCCCCTCCCCGTCCTCCATGTTGTAGTCGCTCTACCTGTTGCCTCAGTGACGCCACCTGAGAGAAGACAGAGGTGGAGGTAAAGCCCACTGACCAACGCCACAGGGATGACTTTCATGTGTGAGAGAGAGAGCAAAACTACAGGTCCAAACAGAGACACACATCACGGCACACAAAAGCAGAGCAGCCTTTTAGAAGCATTTTCCACAATAACTCCTCTGWACTTTTCAGATTAAATAAGACTTATTCTTTATTTATGGCATTTCAGATGGAAAATACTCCTAAAAAATAAGGTGCAGGTTAGAAAGAAGCAAAAGGTGTTACGAGGCAGAAAGTGAAATATTTTACTTCATCCTGGCAGATGAAGGGTTAATTTGCATTTTAGTAAATTTGCAAATTAGAGAATCATCTCCACGCACTACCTCCCTCTGCAGCGCCTCGTTGGCTGACTGGCTAGAAGACCGCGATCCTGTCAGAGGTAAAGAGCTCACATCTTTGAATGGCATTCGTTCAAACTCCGCCCACTTTTTCTCAATTTCATCCTCTACGTGCAGCTTCTGGTTCGATCCAACGCCAGTGCCCTCCCTYGACAAAATGGCCTCCCATTGGCTGCTGGTGTTCCTCTCCTCCTGCCACTGGATGTGCTCTCGCCCCTGTCCTTCTCCMGCTTCCCTCTGACCGGCTGGGAGAGAACCGGAGGAGACGGGGACAGGGGACAGTTCCACGTAGTCAAACCTGTGCTTCGTCACAGGGCTGGAGGTCGAGACTTCGGACTGAGAGTCGCTGCGACGTAAGGAGTGGAGGCGGGAAGACGACAAAAGGCGTGCATGGGAATTTTCTTTATCGCTGTTATTGTCAGGTAACCTAAAAAAGAAGAATAAAAGGAAAATATTACTTATTAACCAATGATAAATAATAGGGTTGGTACACTTTTCCCACAGTAAAATTCAAGCACTTTTCAARCATTTTCAAGGAAAAWTTTCMAACTTTTCCAGCATCAAATTTCAGTGCACAGTGTATCTCTGTGCTCTTTTCTCCATTAAGCTTTATAAACACAGCACACACTTGTGTTTTTTCCAGAGCGTTTGAGGCGCTTCATTGCTTCAGACATGATAAAGAGAGAAATCAAGAAGCTCAGTGTCAGAGCAAAGACTTTCACCCACAGGGTCTAAAAATCCTYGACAGTAAAGCAGCGCATTAGCAACAATCAGATGCTTCACTGTTGAACATTATCACTGTTTAATTAGGTGAATACAGACTGTTCTGTGTTTGACACAAGCAATTTACTATAGAGACCACAGTGGGTCCAATCAAATCTGGGATTTACCCGTTTAAATAATAAAAACAAAAACAGAAAAAACTAAACAAGGTTGTTGTCAACAAAAAAATGTTTCCAAGGAAGTCCTACAGCAGGAGTCATCATGCAGCTCTGCAGTGTTCAGCCGTTTCCCAAAGAAACCTCGTCCTCAGGTGGTTCTGTTAGCTACAGGTGAATTTGCCTGTCACAGTAACTAAATTTGGCTGGTTGATAAATTGTCTTAGAAATTATTGCGATAGACGATGATATTGTTTGGAGAACATTTTAAACAGATATAAACAAGAACACACAACAAGCTGCTGATGAAGGTGTAAAATTGCCTCCCGCCTCCTCTATCCAAGCCGGCACAACTGACTCTCTATGCGTCTTCCTCTGGCTTTATAAAATAACTGCGGGCACCCTAACACTGCTTACAAAATAAAATTAATGTATTGTAAAACAAATAAATATATAAATAAAAAAACTTTTGGCAAACCGAAGGTTTGGCACGGTGCCCTGGCACCAGCTGAACAAAAAGACATCTGAAAACCAAAATCCCTCCTCGTAAACGGCTGTTCACAGAGCTCTGAGGCTACAGAGCCTGGAGACCATGTGCCTGGTAAATACCTGATGCCAGAGTTCACTCTTCCCTACACTAMTGAGTAGAAAACAGGGAGACATGAAGAAAACAAGCAGGTAAATGAAAATTATCAAGCTCATTTTAATTTACCYGGTACTGTGTGATTAACTGATTTATTTCTTACCACGACAGGCCTACAGGTGAATAATGGATCTTCACACATGAACAAATGAGGAAACAGTATTTATCTTGCGGTCACACACCGAAAGTCCGACAAATTCCTTGTTATTTAGATAAAGGAAAAACTACCAATCCTTTTGGGAAGAACACTGTGTTTAAACAGCATAATGAGTCTAACGTGTTTTGTGTCAAACAGGAGGTCATATCCCATCTTTGGTCCTTGAARACTACAATCACTTGTTGGTGTAATTTATTTGAACAGCCCTTAAATTTATCTCATAACAACTTTTTTTAGTTTAGAAATGTCTAAAATAAAAATGATTAACACAAAGTATTTCCAACTGGAATTAGTTTGTGTTCATATAAACTACAATAAAAGCCTTATTAAATGCAACAATTTGATTTTTTTCACATCCTGCTAACTTTTTTTGTTGTAGCTAGCTATGCTGCAGGTACTTACTGGGTGAGGTCTGGAGAGCTGCTGGGTCTGATGCACTTCTTTAAAACCTCAATCCAGTTCCGCCTGATCCCAGCTGTCATGGCAGACAGCGTGAATACAGCCTCCCGCGTCTGATGAACAAAAGAAACATWAAAACTTTTTTTAACAACATAAAGAAGTGACAGAAATGGGATGTTTGAGATAAAGTCAAACAAAGCAAGACATGGAGAAATGGATGCCAAGGTGAGACAAAGAAAAATCAGCACAAATGAAAGACATGGGTGGTTAAATCTGATAAAGACAACGTTACAGTGAAGGAGAAAACAGCTACATAATAATAATAATAA
>NW_013952498.1:1322489-1341988 GCF_001266775.1 Austrofundulus limnaeus | reverse complement strand
GTTTAGGAGAGTAAACCAACATTGGTTAGGGTATTGTTGTGTTTATATGTAAGAGAAAATTTGCCTAAGTCAAAGTCAGTTTTATTTGTTATGCAATCAGTGTTGTGTCTTACTTTTTTGGACACTTGTTCACACATCTCATTGAACTTTCTGTTACAATATTAATAAAAAATTCCAATATGCTTTCTGAAAAAATAGTTTTTTCTTGTTTTCCGAAAATGTTCAAAAATGACTTAGGCAATTATGCTATCTGGCTAACGAAATATAAGACGGTGCAAGTCCATTCAATGATTTAAAAACTATAAACGTAATCTTAAAATCATAAAAACCACAGGTAGCCAGTGTAAAGAAGCTAGAACAGGAGTGATATGATCATACTTCTGGGATTTAGTGAGGACTCTAGCTGCTGTATTTTGTACCAACTGGAGGCGTTTAAGGTTTTTTTTTAGGCAGACCAGCAAAAAGAGAATTGCAGTAATCAAGAGGACAGAAAATAAAAGCATTAATGAGAGAARTAGCATCCGCAAATTAGATAATTGATCTTAATTTGGCAATATTTCTGATGTGATAAAAGCCAGTTTTAATACTATTATTAAAATGTTTAGTGAAGCTCAGATCCGAATCTAGAACCACCCCAAGGTTTCTAGCCTCATGGGAGCAAGTAAAATCTGAAGAATTAAGAATTTGAATTAGTCTCTATGAGCCTTAGGACCCAAAMCCAACATCTCCGTTTTATTATTGTTTAACAATAAAAAATTATCTGAYATCSAGACCTTAATATCAGTAAGACAAGAACTTATGATGTTTAGAGCAGACAGATCAGAAGGATCAATGGATAAATATATTTGGGTATCATCTGCATAAAAGTGGAAAGAGACATTATATTTGCGAATGATTTGACCAAGAGGTAACATGTAAATAGAAAATAGCAGTGGGCCAAGAAYTGAACCTTGTGGAATGCCACAAKTAAGTTTTACCAATTCAGAAGAACCGTTACCAATTGATACACAGAAGAACCTATCATTTAAATAAGATTTAAACCATTTCAGAGCAGTTCCACTCATACCCACACAGTATTGCAGGCAACTGATTAGGAAGCTATGGTCAACCATATCAAATGCAGCTGATAGGTTTAACAAAACCAGGATTGAACAACAACCAGCATCAGAGTTCATTCTAATATCATTCACTACCCTTAGTAAAGCAGTTTCAGTACTATGGTGCCTATGGAAACCAGATTGAAACGTCTCAAAGATAGAATTTTTATTTAAAAATGTGRATAATTGATTAAAAACGGCTTTTTCTAAGATTTTTGCCATAAAAGGTAGTTTAGAAATAGGTCTATAGTTATTAAAATCATTAGTGTTCAGGTCAGGTTTCTTTAATAAAGGTAAAACAGACATAGTTTTAAAAGCTAACGGCACATGTTATCTGTGAGAGTGTTTTGAGCTGTAGTCGTCAGTCACCTGTATCTGAAACCCATAGTTCTTCTCCACGTCAAACTCTGAAACCTTCACACAGGATTTTAGGTCAATCTCTCCGTCCAAGTCATCTTTCTGCACAGAAAAACAATTCGGGTCATCACACCCAGACACATTTCTTTTCCAGCTCACTGAAGGTTACATAGTTGTTGAAAATATTCTAAGCTGGCTTAAATGTTTATTTTTTAAAGTACCTCCTCTGCTGTTGAGTCCCTGTAATACTTGAGCCCGGCGTCAGTCAGAACAAACCAGTGTTTCTTCCACTAAAGAAAAAAAAAAAAGCACCAGAGCAAATGTTAACTTTATCATAACAGTAACTTCAGACTCAGCCCGGGGTCAAAGAGCTGAAGGTACCCTCACAGGATGTGGTGTGTGACATGCGATGCAGCATTTGAGAAGTGACACCTGGTACTTTCAAACCACCAACACATTAATGTGACAACAACACAGAAACTTTTAACGCCTCAATAAGAGGGTTGCTGGCATGTGGGGAGTAAGAGACAAATATTTATTACAAACTGAGACACTCACCTCCCCGCTGTCGTCTAGCTTKGACATCCAGCCCTTTTTGAAATTTAAGAGGTCCGGCTGCCAAGAAAAATAAACGGTGTCAGTTTAGTCAACCTTTATTTGAATGACTGAGAAAAAAAAACTCTACACTCGCAGGAAGGAAGTGTGCGACGTCGTCAAGGCCATTCATGTGCAAAGTAGGGTTGGGCGTAATCGTATCGTGTGTAATTAATCGTCAGAAAAACATTAATCGATTACTTTTTGGCACTTGACGATTAATATGATTAATACCAGCAGGCAGASTGACTGGAGATTACTCCGGTCAGTCCGCTCGGTGCTCCTCTCTGCTTCAAATATGACGAACATTAAAAATAAATTTCTGTAATTTACTTATCTATCAACACAATTTAAAATATGATGTATAGCCTGAAATCTGTAATTTACACAATTTGGAACAATTTTTTTATAAAGAGCAAATCTTTCCCTCTAAATTGGTCATGTGACCAGGACATAAGGGTGTCCAGGGACTCCAGGGGATTAATCGTCAAATTAATCGCTATTGGCTAAATAGCACAATTGATCGCGATGAATTTTTTGCCAATATTGCCCAACCCTAGTGCAAAGCCACGAATTATAATCCACACTGAACAGATTACAAAGAGGAGGATGAAACACAAAGAAAGGGGATATAACTAAATGAGATGAGCGGATCAGACAAAAAAAATACATCACAAGCTCATATCAACAGGTCTAGTACATTTAACAAAGTCTGAGAACCACTCCCCCCCCTCAGGTCATGAAGACAACAGATACTGTCGACTTCTTTTACCACAAAGGAGATAAACCAGTTTCCACTGTTTGAGCTTTTCTCTGACTGAAACTGGTGAAGACGACCCTGGAAGTTCAAACACAAGGAAACGTGTATGGTAGACAAGTTTTTTGTTTTTTTTAATGAGTGTAATACTGCAAACACACTCGAGGGGTTCATCACATCAGCATGCTGTTTCCACAACAGGCTGCAGCTCTGTTGCAGTGTCGAACTCAAATACAGGAAGAGAAAAACGTGCATGGGGTACCTCTAGATGTGGTGATCCCAGATTAAGATTAAGCAACATACATTCCACCCTTTGCTTATCTCTTCGTAACGTGAACGTACATTCCTCAAATTAAAATCTGTCTGCTTTGGTCATTTCCCACTGCCATTCTGCTCTCATCTCATTACTCCTTTTTTGTGTTGATTTTATTCTTATTTTACAACATTTAATTCTGTCCTGTTTGTTCCCACACACTCCTCACATCCCATCGTCTTTAAATCACTTCTTTTGGGGGATTTTGTTTTGTCCTGTTGGAGTTCCCGTACGTTACAGCAACACCCAGGTTTCCCAGGACAACTCATCCATTGTGAAAAATGCCTTTCATCCAAAAACAGTCACAGTCTGATGACTGCCAATAGACTGCAGCTTTAGGACTGATTGTAGGAGTAGGCCTGGTGATAATCTGAAACATTTTATACAACACCCAAGTGCTGCTAGGTGGACAAAAAGTGAAACAAATCTGACTGTAACTGACAGTAAACAGCTGCAGGGCAATGAATACAAAGTAAACCTGAGCTACAAGAAAACTAAAGAAACGAAAACAAATAACTGCCTGTCCTTCCTGCGAGCTTCCTTCTTCCATCTAACCAATAAACTACAGGGGCAACTTGTGACGTGTCTAACCTGATCATAAATTCATCTTCACTTGTCTCTACATGCCCATAAGGCTGAGTAAGGAAGCAGAAGGCATATTTTACGAGAAATTGTAACATTTTAAAGAAGGGGGGAACGGTTAAAAAGAAGTTCTAGTTACACAGACGACGTGCGCTCTTCCTGACCWCTGATGTCCTGTCACTGTAAAGCAGTATTGTTTCCAGAGCTTTGTCCTTCAGGACTTGTTGAATAGGTTACCTCTGTCCACACAACGCCAAAAAGAGCATCTCAAAAAGCAGTTGATGACATTTCTCCGAATACTTTAGTTTGGATCCAAAATTTCTTGAATATTATACAAGAACAGGTTTACAGGTCGCTTTAGCTGTGTGACTGGGTAAAAATGCAAAATACAACACGGGCTCTTGAAAGAAAAAAATACATTTCACAAAATATGAAAAGTTTATCTTTATTCTGTAAAAATAGTACCATGGCTGTTAAAGCGATTTGGGTTGTCATTCATTGTTTTATAATTAGCAAAGTTTATAAACTAAATAGTTGGGGTTGCAAGTCTTTTCCACAACAATTGTGAGTCAAAACATAAAAAAATAATTTAAAAAATTGGTAACCACTGGTATGTAGTGTTTATAAAAGATGGCTAACCGATAACAACATCTATATGGAAAAACAGAAAACCACTAACTGATTTAGTAATTAGTTATTTGTCCAAATCACACGATTCAAACACTTTTCAATATAAAGTCAAATTTATAAAACTAATTTTTAGAGTAAAACTTGCACTTGTGACTAAGATATGCAATATATGATAAATGTTTAGCGTTGACATTAGATTTTTAACTTTATAAGTGTGAAATTGTGTGAAATCTATGGAAGCGTCCATCTTTTATATAAAATAAATGATGATGAATTTTTTTTTTTTTACAAGAAACTCAAATTGTATTTTTCGTAAAATAGAAATGGGGGAAAAGTCTCCACAGTCTTTTAGTCTCGAACAGAAAGTAATTCCCATGCTTGTTGCCAAGGCTGTGTAATCCTGTAAATTTTAACTTTATGAAATATTCTGCAGCTAAGAAACGTCGGGATTGAAAGTTATAACGTGTTGTTAAGACTTTGTCGAAGTTTGAGGTTTCTGTTGTTTCACTTTTACAAGATAAGTGGAAAAAACACGAAGCCAAGTGTCACAGCTGGCTGTGGACATGTAACCCTGGTCTGGACCTTCTTACTGCAAACAACAAAAACAGGACAAACTCCAACACAAACAAGCAGGCACTTTTAAATTAAAATACACAAGCCTCAAATTAACCAAACACCAAAATAATAAAAAATGGTTTTATAGCTTTGAACACGCCCCTTGTCTTGAGTGAAATAAACACAGCAGAAATGCAGCTAGCAGCTAATGCACTTTGAGGAAAATAAGCTAACTTCAGAGTTCATTTGACAAACATTCATTCAGGAAGAGACAAGACAGGAAAAACAAACTGTTTTCAAGATGCAAACAAACACTGTTGGGTGAGCAGCTTACCGTCATGATAACAGGATCCGGTGTGGTTTAAAGAAAAAAAAGACAAAAATACTCTTAACCCGAGGTTTCAGGTTAGCTCTCGGTCGAAAAGCACCTTACTGTCTCGCGCCCGCTACGCTCGTTCAGATAAACCCCCGCCATTCAAACTCATGTTTTAACCTCACCGCCCAGGACTTTTTCTCTTTACTCTAAAAAGAAAAAAAATGCATTTGTCCCCCGCTGAACGAGGATGAAACGGTGACGCTTTGAAGAAAACTTGTTTTAATGTCTACACTTCTGTCGATAAGCGGAGGCGTGTAAAATGCTCAGCCTCGCTGCTCTCTGCCACTTCCTGGGCGGATCCGCCGAGACGGCTCAGAAGAAAACACGCAGACCTCAAGGATGGTTCTGTACAGAAATCTATATATTTATGAGGTCCGGGGAGTCCCAGGAGCAGAACTTTTAAACACGAGCGACATATGAGTCGGGTCTCTTCATGGAGGCGAATAAATGCAGCCCTCAAACACGGAGAAGTCCTCCCTGCTTTTCAAACACGCAAAGCAAATTTGCCTTTTTTTTTTTCCTGACAGACGTGAAGCTCCCCCTTCTCTGTAAAACCCTCCTCCTCTCAGTAGCTGGTTTCAGTTCAGGAATTTCAACACATGCCCCAGCAGACCACATCTGATGAAATGACTAGGTAGAAACTACARGCAGGCTACAAAGCAGCTGAAGTTAGAACTACAAACATTTCTGAAGATGTGCTGCCAGTGCAGCTGAAACTCCAACATGCACCAACCTTTGTCCATGACCTGATAACATTGTGATGTCTAAACTGTATGGAATAAGATTTGTGCCAATATTTTTCATTTAGTTATTTCACTCACACAGTTTGAAATACTTCGGAGTCCACAAGGGCAGTGGTTCCCAAACTTTTTATCTTCTGACCCACAAAATKTCCATGGCAAAAACTTGTGACCCCAAATATTACTGATCTGAGTACATGAACTTTGTTAATAACCCAAAAAACACAGGCTTTTGACAATCTAAACAGCTTGGACACAAATATAAATACATTTTTATACTTATTTTGTGTTTTTGTAATAGTTATAGGAAAAATATTACATCAGCAATTATTTTATTACCCTTTAAATTGATTTCTGGAGATTATCCAAGGTGCTCCATGACCCATAATTGGGTCCCAAGCCCAACTTTGGAAACCAAAGTGCAGTGGTCCCCAAAATTTTCAGCTTTTGACCCACAAAATAACAGTAGAGACCTGTGCCCCCAGCTATTTTTGGATGATAAACATTTGTATCAGGTCAACAAAACATGAGCACAGTAACAATATTTTTTTATACTAAATTTACCCATTTTAAATACACTAACCTCACTCCTTTATAACAACTAAGGCAAAAATGTCATTAATTCCTAAAATATTTTCAGGACCCCACCTTGATGTTTCGGGACCCCACTTTGGGTCCCGACCCCAGCTTTGGGAAACACTGCACAAGGGGACACGGGCAATTCTTTTTCTTCTGCATTACCTCACAAATTTTTTTATTCCCCTGCAAAAGTTTTACATTTCTTTGCAATACTTAGCCTTCCCATACTTATGCTTGACCTTGCAATACGTTTTTGCGTTCCTTTGCAATACTTTACCTTGCAATACTACTGCATTTCCTTGCAAAAGTTGTTCATTACTGTTGTGCAATTTATTAATTAATTCACATACAAACCATTATACAGGAGTTACTATCTTAAATCAGCTTCAGAATAAAAATATCACAGTCCTGCAATATTACCTCAACTTGTGGTGACAAGAAGGCAAAACGTTTGTGTGGAAATGCAAAAGTATTGCAAGGTAACACCAAACATTTGCGAGTTAACGCAAAATAAAAAATCTCCCTGATGTTTCACTGGGGGCTTCACAAATTGACCATAAATCCACTGATACAAAAAACTAACAAAACTCGTCAAAATTACACAGAACAAGTAAGTAAAAATGGAGCAGAAAAAAAACAATCTCCTTCTCATAATAAATTTCAAAATATTTATAAGGCCACGCTGACATTAACATAAAAAGAATAAAATACAAATAAATTGCAACCAATAACATCAATCCTAATTATTGAGTTCATATCTAATTTTTGCCTTAAAAAGTTTTTAAATTGTGTAATCAAACATTTTTATGTCATCATTCAGATCATTTCATAATTGTACGAGATGATGCTTTGGTCTAGTTCAGGGGTGCCCAAACATTTTTCCTAAGAGGGCCAAAATTAAAATCAATCTGAGGGCCGTGGGCCAAATGAAATAATATAAAAAATGCAAATACTTAAGTAAAGTTGTTTTATTTTTTATGATTAAGCTAGCAGTGTGGTTGCCCACATTCTTTATTTACTTTTTTCAGCTCATGGACGTGGAGAAAATTCAACATGTGTTCAGGCAGCAAAGACTCATGGGAGTATATGTGGTCTTATAAGGTGTGTAAATCTATATATTGGCTTAAATCTAATCTAAATGCCTCTTGTAATAACTCGTATTTCATATTTAATCTTAACATAATTACAACCTAGTAACAAGGACAACTGCTGGTGGGCCAAAGAAGTGGCTCGGTGGGCCAGTTTTGGCCCCCGGGCCCTACTTTGGGCACATCTGGTCTAGTTTGTGCAAATTAACATTTCAGATTAAATTTCATACCGTTATCATCACTGGACTGCAATTTAAAAAAACGTGAATTATTTGGTGGCAATTTCATTTTACCTATGCACAAAACTAGCATTTTTAAATCAACAAAATTTTTACTTTTCAAAATTTTTGACCTCAAACAATTTGTTAGATTGTTCTCTAAGACTTATAAAGTTCTTATAATTTTTTGTAATACAAAGGTTTAATGTTAGTTACAGATGTGTTGCAATAAAACCTCAAATATGGAACAATTGGTGAATAATACAAAATATGCGTGTTTTATTTATGACAGTAAAATCAAACAAAAACAGAAGTGTGAAGAAAAATAATATCAAAATAAACATTAAAGCTGCTAGTGACTCATTAGAATTATCATAATCACACACTTAAGTTTGTCACTTTGTGACAGCGCTCCTTATTTGACAGGTAAACAGAAGTGCAGAGCAGAATTTAAGCCTCAAATAGACAGTCACTGTGCGAAATCTTTAAGTTTTATTTGACATATTCCTGAACCATACGCAGGAGAAGTGTTGGATTGTCCCGTGTGTACATTCCTATGTGACAACAGTGTTTTATGATGAGCTAAAAAGACACAATGAAAGTCAATGTGTGTGTATGTTGCACTCTGTGGGGACTTAAAATAAAACCACGAGTCATGTAGCAGTGATACACTGAAAATAAAAATGACTGATATTTCAACTCTATAAGAAGTGTCAAATTTGTAGGAATAAAATACATTTTTTTATGTCTTACATTGTACTGCTACCAAAAGTCAAAACACACATTTCCATGGGTTTTCTCAAACTATGAGATAAGTAACGAATTGAAAATTGTGATGAAAATGTAAGATTAACAGCCACTCAAAAAAATAAGGGTGCGTTAATCCCTCTGCATTTGCACCTTTAATCACAAAAAAATATGTATTAAACAGCTTAGCATGTGCATAAAAGCCAAACACATAAAGAGGGTGTGAACACTTGTAAATATGTAACAAATGTGCGTTTATTTAAATCGACCAAGGGACCATAAACTTGGCTTGCTTTGAGTTTATTAAACGCATCGCAAACTTTAGCGTTAATAAGAAAACAAACCTTGCCCTTTATATGATGCAGCAGATGGGAGATTGCTCCACCTGATCACACAAATTTACTTTTCAACATGCGGGATGCAGTAGCACCTACCTGCATTTCTGATCTGTGCCGATTACTTTTCCAAGAACTGCCCTCGTCTGCCGTGGGACTGCCAGACCTCTGGATAAGAACAGTGTGCAGTTATAACGAAAATCGATGTCCGACAAACACAAAGAAACAAAAGTAAAAGCTCCACATAGCTTGATGTTCACAGGGTTTTTCCAAATCAGGTGTATGTGGAAGATGTGGTTAAGCATTAACAAATGGAGCAGGTAAAAAAAAAAAGCTGCAACTGCACACTGAATTCTATTGTGTAAAAGAAAAGGTGCTTAATGCAGCGGGAATACCACTACAGGGTTTTAAACTTTGTCCCTTGGATCAACTATTCTGCTTCTACCCATTGGCTCACTGTATGTAGTAATGGCATTGATAAATGTCGTTTTTCTTGTACGTATATTTTGTGTTATTAAATTCAGTCTAGTAAGACACAATTTTAAAAAACAAGCTGAAATTTAACATGTTGACCCCTAATATGGTCCCAATTGTCCTACCTGTAACGAGGTAGTGGACTGAGCTCGAGACAGATACCCACTGCCCCCATAGTGCCATTCTCTGTCTGTGTCCAATGTATCGTCCCACTCCGTTGAGGGATGCCTGCTCAGGGAGTGACTGAAACGACACAAACAGTTTATCAGCGTGCCCAATCAGGTGAAATCTGATGGCATACCGAAAGAAAAGTTCAGTTCAAGCTGGCTCCAATATGTAGCAAAAAAAAAATCATCATCAGTTACTAAATATGTGTCGGGAATCAACAGCATAGCTTAGTATTTAACAACCTGGCAGGTTTAAAGAGCTCCTGCCTCCGAACAGGCTGACTGTTCTGTGGACGCCCCGTGTGGCCTGGCTCCTCCTTCTGATGGATCTTTTTGACTTTTGGCAGGTCGGCCAACATGGCGTACTCCTCCTTGTTCCGTCCTGTTGATCCCACTGAGATCCGGCTCGATTCTGATGACTCCATGGAACTCTGCGAAGAGGTGTGGCTCTGGATATAAATCTGAGGTGGAGGAGAGGGGCTCCGTGCACGATGGGAGGGCTTCTTGTCCATCTGGGGTGGAGGAGAGGGACTTTGGATATGATGCGAGGGCATCTTGCTGAGCTGAGGTGAAGGAGGTCGACTTCTTGCACGGTGAGATGACCTCTTATCGATCTGAGGTGAGGGAGGGGAACTTTTTGCACGGTGAGATGACCTCTTGTCAATCTGTGGTGAAGGAGAGGGATTTCTTGCATGTTGATATGACCTATCAATCTGAGGTGAAGGAGAGGGACTTCTTGGATGTTGAGTTGACCTCCTATCAATCTGAGGTGAAGGAGAGGGACTTCTTGGACGTTGAGTTGACCTCCTATCAATCTGTGGTGAAGGAGAGGGACTTCTTGGACGTTGAGTTGACCTCCTATCAATCTGTGGTGAAGGAGAGGGATTTCTTGCACGTTGATATGACCTCCTATCAATCTGAGGTGAAGGAGAGGGACTTCTTGGACGTTGATATGACCTCCTATCAATCTGAGGTGAAGGAGAGGGACTTCTTGGACGTTGATATGACTTCCTATCAATCTGGGGTGAAGGAGAGTGACTTTGTGCACGATATGAGGACCTCTTATCTTTTGAAGGGGGACAGTGATCCTCGTGTCTACCATGTGCAGATCTGATGCTGCCAGAAGTTCTGGTCATCTCCAAAGGGACGTAAGCAGTGCTGTTGCTATTTACAGTTTTTCTAGGGATGGGTCGAGATGGTGAGGAGCTGCGCGGGGAATGAGCAGATCCCCTCCACGAGTTTGGTGAGCGATCAGAGTCAGCTTTAGTTTCACTGGCAGTGATCTTTCTCTGAAAGGAATGAGCAGAGTCTCCATTGGTAGCACTTCTGAGGACGGAGTAACCTGGTGGATCACTGTTGCCTTTTCGAGAAGGAGAGAAGCTTGTGTTCTGATTCTTGTTGTTGAGGGTGATACCAGTTTTTGTCATTTGATGTGAATGGTGGTCAGGGGCATTATAGGTCTTCCTTAAAGTCGAGTAGCTGGAGCTGCTGTGGCTTCTTACAGCACTGTTTATTTCAGACTTGTGTAGCAGTGACTGAGAAGGAGCTTCATTGCTTATCCTTGATGGTGATGAGCTACGTTTTTCATAACCACGATCATTTGATGAACGAACACTGAGGTCCCTTTCCCCATACTGATGCTGATTAACAGATTCATGACCTCTCTTTCCAGGAGAAGAGTAATGGCTGTTCCAACTTTGACTGTTGCTGGCTGTGCTTGACTCGGTTTTGCGAAGTATGGATGGTCTCATTCTGTCAAATCCTTGTCTAGATGGAGACACATCAAGGTCTTCACATTGTTCTTGTTCATTTCTAGTTAATTGGTTACGCAGTTGAGCCTGGCTTTCGATGCCATAGCCCTCTCTTACCGGGGATCCACAGCGTCCATGATGACTATGTTCATTTAGAGACATAACTGATTCAGATTTACGAAGGAAGTTTCGACTAAATGCGCTAAAATTTCTACTCGGCAGTGAGGAAGTGCGACTGTCGCTCACACGGTCTGAAGATCTCCTAGATGGAGAGGAAGTACGACTGCTGCTGCCAAGTCCTTGTGATAAACTAGACATCGGGGCTGAAGAGCTACGATCGCTCCTTGGGGGAGATGAACTTCTGATGTCAGCACTTCGTCCACCTGAAGAACTGTTCACTTCAGTTTTTCGTAAAGCACCCCTAAAATCAGAAATTGCACTGGTTTGGGTTTTGACTGGACCAGCCAACGATTTGAAGTTTCTTGGTAGAGTCCCTGATTCAAAGCGTCTCCCCTGTGTGCTCTGCAAGGAGCTTCTCAATCCTGGTGTTGTCCCTTGAGGCCATCCTCCACTGTCAAAGTTTTGCCCGCTTAGAAGGCTGCTGGATTCACTGCGTCTCATTTGAAAATTTCCACGTGAGGGGGAAGAAGAGCGAGATTGCAGGGCTGAGCTTTGCCTCGAGGAATCATATCGCCCAAACTGTTGAGAGGGGATGTTATGAGACGAAGGATTTCCTCGACTTGAACCCTTTCGACCACTTGAGGCCAGTGACTCTGCTATCTTAAAAGGGGTAGGGCTCGGGGATCGGGGTCCAACTTGTGCCTCAACTTCAACCGCAACTTCGTAAGGGTCAGGGGGAGGGATTTCTTCAGGTAAGTCCTCATCATAAACCTCTGGTATCAACCTCTCGGAGGCCACGCCGAGATTTGGGTTTCTGAAGGGGACAGTATCTTTGGGCTCAACGTTCCTGTGGCCAAAGATGGGATGACCTCTTTCGAAGTGTCGAAAAGGAGAAGCTGGGCTTGATTCAGACAGGGAACGAACACCTGCTGCCCTCCCTAGGGAGTAGTAGCCACTTTCACGCTTCTCTTCTTTTAATCCTGGAAAGAAAAAAAAGGATTTTGAAGAAAATATAAATAAGGAAAAAACAGAAAAAACAAGAGATGCATAAAGATCACCTGTAGGTTTTCTGACACAAACCTACTGATATTTTATTACAGTTAATTGCTTTTTGACACCTCAGCTGGTGACTGCAAATAGTGCCAAGTAAAAGACACCTCTGGCTGTAATTGGATATAGATAGGTCAAGTGTAGTAAGCCATTAGGACTGAAGAGTCTACAACTGCACAGAACATCCTGAACAATAAGCTATCACCTGATATAGTTTTTTTTTCTCTTCCAACTTGTTCTACTGTATTTTAATTGCCCCAAAACGAACYCAGTGAAAAAMGGAATGTACCTGAGCGTCCAGGGAAGCTGCTGCCTCGAGTCTCCTCCATCCAGGCCCGTGGGTTGGGCCGGTGAGGTGGAGGGTCAAGCCGGGTCATGCTGAACTTGGTGGGACGGCGTTGAATAGCCAAGTACTCGTCCTCAACGCTAACAGAACTGCTGAACTCTGCGCTTTGGTCCCAACAGCTGCGTGGAAGAGGAGGTAAGAAGAAGTAGAGATGAGAAGGKGAGAGAGCCGAGTGTTTGATCCGACGAGGAACGGAAAGTCACAAAAATGCATCAGATGAGATGGGGTTATTAAAATAATTATCCAGTGCATGTCTAGATGTAGCTTCTCAGCACAGTTAATGCCTACATAGTCATGTAAAACCTACATTCTTCTGTCTTTTCTTACCTGTCTGTGCTGTGGTCGTCGTCGCCGTCACAAATATAAAGCTCACAGTCTGGGCTCAGGATGCACAAAGAGGTCTCATCGTAACCCGCGTGACCTCCATTGACATCACAGTAGCTACTCACCACTGATAGACCGTCAGAGTCCTCCTGATAGGGTGACAGGGAAACATACGAGCCAATCACATCGCTGCAGCGAGGGTTCTCTCTCTCCAAGTCACACAGATGATGTTGAAAGAGACCGTGTCTCCAAAGCAAAGGTCAAAAAGCCATTGTGATGAGACCAACGAGAATCATTTAAAAAGCATAAAAACACACGAGGCAGTCGTTAAGAAGTAGAAACATCTTTGCCTGATTCTAGATTAAAGAGTGAAGTTTGTCTCTCATCTCAGACCAACACATTTATTCTGCTGTTTGATTAGGATTACACCTTTGTAACCTGACCTGCCTTGTGGCTTTTCCTCATTATTTTTTCATCACTATTCTTGTTTTTCTTACCTCAAACTCTTCTTCTAAACTACATGGTGTTAAAAAGAAAAAAAAACTATCTGTCAGATGGGGGGAAAAAACACTAAAATCTTTACATCTTTTAAAAGGAAATGAAAGGAGCTCAACTCAACTCAGAATGTCCAAAACAAAGTAAAGAACACATATAACAGAATATGCAAGGACCAGCAGAGAGTGTCACAGTTTTAATGCTGCTCAGAAACATTTCTTAGTTTTCCTGCAGCTCTGTGAAACAAGTGATTCCCAAGAGAGTGGTAAGTGATCCAGCTTCATCTATTTATAATGGGAGCCACTAGTGACCCCCCCCCCCCCACACTCCACACTGTTACCTCACATCTTCTGTCTTCTGTTACTAAAAAGCAACAAAACTCGCACATAACTGTACATATTTGCTTTCAATTAGCAGTTTTTGATTACAAAGTTTTGGGTCAAATAAGAATGTGTCTACTATGAATTCAGATTTAAAAACTTGTGCAGAATCTTGAAAGCAACTATGAGTTCACAGAYGAGGACTGCCTGCCCTGACCTGTACTCATCTTGCCTGTCAGGCTTCCCTCACATCCAGTAAAACCCATCAGTGAGCACACGTTGCACTCGTGCTTCCTCACAAATCAGCTCTCCTCCCGATTGCATAATCTCTTGGTTTATCTTGTCTTTTTTTATTCTTACCTTGCTGCTGTTGGTGTCTCTTTCCTCTGCCTGGGAGGGGATTGGTGTCAGTAGAAACACTCCTCTGCCCGACCCAATCCCACTTCCAATCCCAACATCGGTTCCAGTTTTGGTCCCAGTTTCAGGCTTTGACAAGGGTTTCTGCTGAGGGGCCGCCTCGGGGCTCTCCCCTGAGCTGGTGTGCAGGTGTCTCTGGCGAAGGCAGTCGTGGCAGCGGGAGGGGTCGAAGATGTTGGGCTGGAACTTTGGGCAGATGGGCTCGTTGTTGGAGAGGGGCATGGTGGGTCCAGAGGGGGCAAGGTGCTCATTATCCCATAGGTGACTAAAAAACACATGCAAGGTCAAGAAATAACATACATGAGAATAATGCAGAGACCTAAGAAATTGCAATAAAAAAATGTATTTTTTTAAGTTGATATCAGTAATAAAATATATTTTTAAAATGTTCCTGCAGATATGTAGAATAAAACTGCAGATTTTAAATATTGAGTCTGCAGCAGATGTGAGCACTGAGCAACTGCTTCATTTCATGATTCATCAAAGATTAAATTGAGATCCTGTACATTTGCAGAGGCAGTGCACTGAGAGCAAYAGGACTACAAACCACCACTCTTTATTAGCTTTTACCAAAAAGCATACCCTATAACAGCCAAGCAAGTGCAGAATAAACAATAAAGCTTTGAAAAAACACAAAATGGATTTCAGAAAAACACAGAAAAATAAAATGAAATTACCAGACAAGAGAGGCTCCTGCTGTTTGAACTTTGGGGATAAACTGCTCATTGGACCCCCGTCAGACACAGGCCTGGTCTTCCTCATGCTCCTGGGATCGCAGCGTTCTGATCAATCTGATTGGCTGTTCTCGTAGTGAGTGAAACTGAAGCTTCCATGATGGCTCTTGGTTAAACAGTCTAACTCTGGAATACACACACATACACACAGAACCCAGAGCCAGCATGGAGCTATGGCTCTTATGGTTGGATTAAATATCATGAGCTTTTAGAAAACGAAATGAAACGCTTGAGGTAGTGACAGCTGGCAGGCACCGGCTCAGGTTAACGTAAATAAGTAAACACTGCTCTGTGTGTGTGTGTGTGTGTGGGGGGGGGTTATAGCTGTATAGTTGTGCAGATTGCTCCAATAAAAAAAAATTAATCTGTCTTTTTGATTACTTGCAGGTAATGCTGAGCTTAAAGGAAACACAAAGCTCAGGGTTTATTTCCTGATGCACTGCAGAGGATGTTGACAGCAGCATCAGGTTTCCTAATTGAACAATAGAGCRCAGAGGAACAAAATTCCAAGCAGAGCAAACTGTATGTGACATAAGACTCTGATATGAGGTCAGTATTAAGGTTTCCTTTAATCCAAATGTAAGAACATAGTGAAATCAGTGTGACATTAAAAAACAAACACAGGAGCTCAGGTCCACACAAAAGGGTCACAGCTCTTCAGAGATCCAGTCCTGAGTCAGGGATATATTTATAAAAACGACATGTTTTCAGTCCTGATGGTCCGTTTTTCCGCCCGTCTGCCGGCGTCTCTGACGCTTGCTGGTCCTCCCACTCTTGCGTTTACTCTCCGTGTCCATGGGTCTCCCGCCTGTCCGACGGCCTCGTCCGTCTTCCTGCTTCCCTTTCCCTTTCCTTTTCCTTCTCCGCTTGCTGGTGAAGGTGCTGAGCGCTGCCGTGAGGGAGCGGATCCTGCAGCGGGGGGAGAGAGAGCAGAGTGTAGCAGGTAGATGAATAAGAAAAAAGACAAACCCACTGTGTCACTATGGTACCACTCCAGAGTGGAGTAGAAAGAAATGAGTCAGAGTGTGCGGTCATTATCTAAAACCATACTGATTTATTTGTGAAACAAATACAATCAGCTTACTTTTTGTTCAAAATGGGATCTTTTGCTTTTTTTGGCATAGCAGGCGTTTTCTCTTCCTCTTCATCATTGTCTTCATCATTACTCTGTCCATCAGCCTTAAAATCAGAGATAAAGTTATAACCTTTTGTTTKTTTTTTTTTACTCAGATACTTTTGTAAAAAACATATTTACATGATTTGCAGCTTGTTGGAGCAGGTGTGCCCCCGAGAGGTCAAGATCACTTATGGTTGTCACAGTGACTGTGTGGTTTGGGTGATCATATTGAATGGACTCTGTTTTACTGATTACTACATCTTCCAGATCATCTTCGGCGTCCGCTGTAGGATGGAGAGGGGCACAGAAAAAAATTAAACTAAACACAAAATACAGATTCTGATTACTTGAGTTAAAACAAAGACAAAAAAAAAGATAATTTAACTCACCGAGAGCTTCTGTACGCTCCTTCAGCATCTTCACGTATTCCTTATGTCGCTAAATAAAACAAACAGTGAAGAACTCACATCCTGTGCTTACATGAACATCCATTTAGGTCTGTGCTGATTCATAAATAAATGTTTACTCACTTCCTCTCGGACTCTGCTCTTTTCTTCTTTAATTTTCTGTTTAATTTCTTCCACTGCTGCTTTCCTCCTCTCCAACTTTCTCTTATGGAAACCAGTCAAATAGTCTCTGGAGAAGAAAAATAAAAAATTCACATTTATTGTATCTAAACTTCTATAACACGCCGTTTAAACAAAACACATAATTGAATATTTAAATGTTGTTGTTTTTTTTTAGTCAAACCAAATTAGAAAACTAGCATCCACAATATTTATAACCAAGATTAGCATGTGTGAGAATATTAAATAAAAACTGTAAATACCTGCGTGTAATTTGGTTTATCATTGCCATATTTAAAACACACAGTGTGCTGCACAGTGAACAGTTCTTTACAATAACTTTAAATAGATTAAGAAAAATATATCTGCTCTAATTGTGATAGGCTGATAGCTAACAGCGTCAACATGACAAATAAACTTACTGTCTGGCTTTGTCGTCAAACGTTACGACGCATTTGTTCTCTCTCTTTTTAGATCCTGGCTTGAATTTTGCCTTTTGAGGCCCGTTTTTACGGTTTTTATGATTTTTCATGTTGTTCACGTGAGTTTAGAGTTGGAGACGTCCGTCATTTAAATTCGTCCGATAGGAAACACGCTCATCAGGAACAGTTCTGCTGGACTCTGACAGCGGAGACGTGCAAAACATTGTCAGGAAAAAAAAGGCTATTGAATCAACTAATTGTAGTTTTATAAATTTTAAAAGAATATGTCAAGAAAGGATACAATTAAAAAAACATTATTTTAACCACAGTTGTGGGTTTTTCTAAATGCACTCCTCGCTCTGACAGATCAAAATGTTACAAGTTATCCTAATGATGTCTCAGGTATGTTCTATTTCATCCCTACTGACCACCAGAGGGCGGTGCTAAAAGCACTGAATGTTCCCTTCGCGCACGCGCCGTTCGAGCTTTAATACCAACAGAGTCACACCTGTGACCAATCGGATGACTAACGGAGGCTATATAACTTGACGTCATTCAAAGCTCTGTTCCTCTTTTCTACTCGCCTTACGACTGCCATTTGGGGAGGGGGTCCTGAAGAAGGGCGGTCCTGGGCTGTGGGTGGGCTCGGGGCTTGGACGGTCGCCGGGGGCGGGGCTGGCTCTCCATCCTCCCTGGTGCTGCTCAAGTACACTTCGCTGCAGCATGCAGAACGGGGCGGTGACAGACCTTTCCGTCGGTCCCATTCCTTATATGGAAATGGTACTATTGCATTCCGGAAATGAAGGGGGCGCTAGTGACACTATTTTCTATCGAACACTATCAACATTAACAATACAAAATTTACAGTAAGGAATTTCTTATCTTTATTTGCACCCATCCTTTTTCTCTTTTATGCAAGTTTGTTTGTTTGAAATACGCCTTATTGTTTGTACATTGTATCATTTTGTGTGTTCTTTGTTGTTTAATAAAAAAATAAAATAAAAAAAGAAAATTTACAGTAAGGAAATGGCTACACAACGTGTTATGTCAMGTGGTATGTCCCTTTTTCATTTTCAAATCTTTATTAAATCTTTGTTGTTTTTGGATATTAATATTATATTACAGTAACAAACTAACCTTAGGCATTAGGCCTGTGAGGTTAACCTTAGGCATTAAACCTGTGAGGTTAACCTGAGGGTCTGTGTTTGGGGAGGTGGATAAAAGAAATTAATAAATAATGCTCTGAGTACTTCAGCGTGAGTAGAAGAAACTCTCTAACTTCTTCCTTTCTTCTTCCTTTGCTCTCTTAATCCCACGCAACCTTCACTTCCGGAATGCAATAGTCCCATTTCCATATAAACTATGGGACTGACGGAAAGGTCCCCATTCTGCATGCTGCAGCGAAGTGTACCTCGTGCTGCTTGGTCTCCTGAGGTGTGGCTCTTGGTTCCTGTGGGTGGCCCACTGGCCGGGGTGGCTGCTGGGTTCCGCGGGGGTGGACGGCTGGGGGGGTGCACTTGGTCGCTGGCGGTGTGGTGGGGTGGTCATGGGTGTGGCTTCTCTGTGGCAGGGGGCTGGCCGGGCGTCCTGGTGCGGCCCGGGCCGGGCCTTGGCTATCTGCTCCTCTCCACCTGAGAATGATTGGGTCTACCTCCTGGGTTCGGGTGTGTGCGGCCTCCATTAGGGGGTGGGTACATGTCCTGGACCTGTGGGGCATAGAGTGTGTATCGGGGGTATGAGTGGAATGTGGCGTCCTTGTATGTCTTTGACTGAGGGGGGTGAGGATGAGGGTGGGATGGTGCGATTGTGTATGTTTGGGTATTTGTCAGGCTGCGGTCTGGGCTGCCCCTACTGCTGGTTTATCTGGGGGCCCGCTGCTGCTCGGCCCCCCGGTGGGGTGTGCGGCTGGCCGCCGGCGTGCTGGAGGTTCCCGGGGTCTGGGGCTGGGCGCTAGGGTGTGTGCCAGCCTGGCCTGGTGACTGCCTGCTGGGGCTCGGGGCCTCTGGGCCTGTCGGACTTTGGCCTGGGGGGGGGTGCACCCTGGGGGCCCAGACCTCTGTGCCCTTTCCTGATCTGCTTTGGTATGGCGGGTGCCGGTGGGGCCCATGAGTTTGTCGCTGCTGGCCCCGGGGGCTGTGCGTGTGGTCGCTGGGTGGACTCTCCTAGTTCTCCCCTATTGTCTGATCTGGTGGGTGGGCGGATCTTCCCGTGCGGGTGCCCCTTGGGGC
>NW_013952498.1:1314629-1319994 GCF_001266775.1 Austrofundulus limnaeus | reverse complement strand
ACACACACACACACACACACACACACACACACACACACACACACACACACACACACACATAAACATCCATCACCCCCCAGATGATAAAACAAACCCATTTCTCTTCAGAGCTTTACATTATAGATGCACACCAAACCGTTTTATAAAACCTTACAGCCACTCCAAACATCCTTAAARGTTTCGACCTGTGCTGCTTGAAACTCAGCGTAAAGGTCAAAAACTAGGTTTATTTTTTTTAGTTTGTTGCCACAGTCAGCTGCTGCTTGGTGATATTTTCAAACCCTCTCATAAGAAAAAACAGGCAAATAAAAGCATAAATGATGATGAACTAAAGGTCTCAGACTGCTAATGTAACTCTTTTGAATTGTTTCTCAAACAAATAACTTCCTGTTTTTTTGTTGCTTATATACAACTTATATACAATCACACTGTCTTTATGAATGCAATTACTTTATTATGTAATATACATACACCTGTGTGTGTAGACAGGCCTCTGTTCTTTTAGTTTAACATTTAGGAACTGCTTWCTGTCATGTCTGTGATGCTAAATCCCACAATCAATATTTTATATTTTATAGGAAACCAAACTTTCACTTTAGGCATCGTTTAGATCAGTTGATTTTTTTTCCTTTTTTGTTTTTAGCACAATGCTGGCATGTACAGTGTTTGAGGTAGATAAGACGACACACTGCTCAGCGCTGTACGGTTTAAAACGAGCTTCTCCGTGTTCCTCCTGCAGCAGAGACGCACTCRGACCTCTTAAATGAAGACTGCAAATTAACTGAACAGCGCACAATTACTACAGCGACACAGTAATGACTGCACTGATACAGCTGGATTCATTTAAAACCGCTGCTGGATACTGGTCCCCTTTTCTGTTTTTGGGGGCCCTGTCTGAGTTGTTCTTTCGTGTGTTGGTCAAAATCTCTATATTTTTTATTTTAACAGAAAACCAGAACAGAATAGAAAAGTCTGTACCACTATGAGGCAGAAGGGGGCGCCAAAGAGCTGCAACAATTCACTCCGCAACAAACATGTAAAAGTGTAGCCATTAAACGTTTCAGCCACGGCACCTGTTTGATGGCGTACATGTCTGACGTCTAAAACGTGYTTCCTGTCCTGTGTGCTCAGGAAGCGGCGATGGTGGTGCCCCCGCTGAGGCGCAGCAGGATCTGCTGACAGTCCTGCAGGGACCGGCGGTCTCCCACTCGCTCCAGGGTTCGCTTGGCCTCGGCCAGCAGACGGGCTCGGTGACCYGGCGGGGTCAGGAGGGGCATGGGCAGGTGGCGGCAGGCGAGGAGGATGGCGTGAGCCCTCTCCCTCTCGCCAACAACACACTCACCGTCTGAAGGCAGCAGGAGGGGGAAAAGAAGAAGAGAAGAGCAGAGTAAAAATCGGTGTGACAAAGCCATCTAAAACCGTTTTATTTTGTTAAGAACTAAAAACAACCCCAGCTGGAGTTTCACTCGGTTTTCCATGTGTTTATTTAATGTATAAATGTGTTACGGACCAGCAGAGAATGAGCTGTGGGTTCTGCGGCGCAGGCTGTGCTCCAGCAGCTGGTGTGTCCTCGTTGGGCTGGCTCCAGCCATCAGCCGCACCGTGGTCTCATGGAGAAACATCTGAGAGAGAGAGACAGAAGTCAGGCTGACTGGTTAAACCTGGTTTAAACGGAGAGATAATTGTGCCAATTTTTAAACCAGTTTTAACCTCTCGACAATCTTAAGAACGATCTGATTATCATAATGGATCTAAAGATAATCTTAGGTCTTCCTGCTGTGTGTGTGTGGTGTCTATGCTGAGTGGCTCTACACCACACACTGTTTATCATCATGTGGGTAAAAAAAGATATTTATCCATGTACTAAACTAGATCTAATGTTTATACCTTGTGTTGTGCCTGTCTGTAACACTGTGTGAGCTTCCTGAGTGCACTCAGATCCCTCTGGAAACCAGCCAACTGAGATCCCGGAGCCGGACCGGGCTCTCCGTTACTGCTGCCTCCTCGCTGCCACAAGCTGGTCCTTATGGTCAGAAGGAGGTCACAGACGAGAAGCTCCACCCCCTTCGAAAATAAGAAGATTTCACTTAGRAATGGTTTCAGTTTTGAAGAATTGTGTTTAAAACTTGAGGCGTGAGTCAAATCTGAACCAATCACCAACATTAAAACGTGCGTGTCAGAACTCAAGCCCCTGATCGGTTAGTGAGACTCGAGGCTAATGTTAGGTGGTGTGGTGTGTAGCGGGTGCGTGCAGATCGGAGAGGCCTCTGTGTTGCACTGCAGACACATTGCACTTGGCTTCAGGATCATGCAATGCACCTCCTTCCACCYACACTGTGCACACACACAGCCCCACTCCAGCCTGTCCTGACCTCTGCCCAGCATGCAGGGTTTTAAATCAAACGTGCACTTTCAGGAAGGAGAGAACGCCCCGACCCAAGCTCAGATCTGAAGTAAAGTCAGTGATTGGAAAGTTAGTGATGGAGTTTCTTCTACCGCTTCGTACCTTGTTGAGCCAGTTGCCCGACTGAGCGAGCGGCACGGAGATGCTGCTGCGCAGGTAGCCGCTCGCTCTGTCACAGTGGGAGAGGCAGGAGACCACGCTCTCCCCTTTAAGTGGGGACARGCTCATCTGGACCACCTTACACAGGAGAAGCACAGCTTTGGGCAGGGGATGGCTGGAAAAGAGAGAAGACAAGTTTAGATACCGGTAGTTGAAAAGTTTCAGTGCTTTGCAGCTTTGACATCAAACTGACACTAATAGATCCTTAARGTGGACGTATGATGCTTTTAAATCCTTTTAAACATTTAAATCATTCAGTTTGCATCTATATACAAGTGGAACTGCAATGCTTTGGTCTGAATTCCTCCTTATTKTAACTCCACAAGCCCCTCTTTCATCTCGTTTCTGAGGTGGTCTCAGACAAACTCATTTTGACGCTGTCTCTTTAAATCCAAAYAAGGCGCTTCACTCTCTGCCCGTCCAACTACTAGAGCGGTTCATTGTACTTTGAGGGAGGGKTTTACGACTGTATCGCGGCTCAGAAACGTTTTCTTTACAAATTAATTAAGAGATGTCAACAACAGAAAACTTGTCCATCCAGCCTTACATGTTGGAGCCAGAGTCKGACCCAGAACCAAAGTCTGACCCAGAACCAGATGAAATGGTAGTAGGTAAGTCCAGACCTTATTTAGAAGTTCTGTTTYAAATATTTTGAAGTATTAGCTCAGAAAACATAAAAGAAAAAATGGAAAATTGAARGAGTTGAAAAACATATCTAATTCAACTTGTTTGCGTGACTCAAAGTACACAACAACATGTAACTGACAGATAAAACAGTGGATTTAACTGAAACTAAAACAACAACATAACCTGTCTACAACAGAGACACTGTACAACACTAAATTATTTTGCTTTTTATTTAATGCAYTTACTCAAGAATGTGCAGAGCTCTTGGCATTCGCTCTGCTTCAGCTAAAAGTGACCTCACAGCGACATCATCACCCAGCAGCCAATGAACAGCAGCCTTCAGTACCAGAGCCCACCAACGACTCACCGGGTCTCCCACTGGAAATACATAAGAAAAAATTTTTAAAATAAAAACAGATATCAATTTTTGAAGCAGGAAGTTTTGTTGAAACAACCGAGGTCTGTTGGAGACAACTTCTCAACATTTCTAAAGAACTGTTGGAAATGTTTGCTCTTCTCACCACATTAAGACCGACTGTGATAAAAGGCTCTTTATGAAATGCAGTTTTTCAAACCTGAAATGGTGGTGTGACTGGGAGGAGTCGAGAAAGGGGGAGGAGGGGAAGGAGAGTCCTCTGTGCAGCTGTTCAACAACTCCAGGAACTCCAGGGCGCTGGAAAATTCACTGCATAAGTAGCAAAACATGAAAAATAAAACAAAAAAACAAAGAGGGCGATTATAAACACGGTAAAAATGTCTGAGTGGAGACATTGAGCTTCTTGATAGGAAGGATTGCGGCCATCAAGTAACTGCTGTACCCAGAGCTGTTCTTGCAGCCGCCTGCGTCAGAGTCGCTCTGCGGCTGGATGAGGGTRTGAACTGCTCGCTCCAAAAGCTTCCTGCAGAAACATCGGTGCAGCTGGGCGATGGGGTCAGCTGAAGGAAAACAGAAGGTCCCACTGCTTTAGCTGGAAATTTACTTCACTTTTTTCTTTTGACATTAATTAGAGAGAGAAAAAAACTAGGGAACCAAAAATCTAAAAGAACAAACCCGGGTCCCTCTGAGAWGTGTACACCTCGTCGCCGCTGTCCGACTTCACCGACCAATCACAGCTCAGGAAAAACTGCCAGCCCAGTGGCGTGAAGAGCCAGCGCAGGCAGTCAGGGATCTGCTTGATCTCTGACTGGTTGGCGACGTTCTCTGCGCATCCCAAAAGGTAACCCTGAGAGACAGACAGGACGTGATATAAACCCAACATGGCTGCTTTTAGTTGTGATTAAATCCAGAAACAGCCAAACCCGTACAGGCAGATAAGAGAGGCGGTGGCCCAGGACGGTGCGCAGGGCTGTCGCTGCCGTGACATAAATCTGAGCGAGCTGAGTCGGGGCCATCTTGCCTTGTGCGCTCTCGCTGAGGTTAACAGCGCTGAGGGACAGGGAGAACGCCCACAAGCTGCTGCGCTGAGGCAGCTTTCCTRCAGAGACCAGCAGATATCACATTTRTTACCTTCAAATCTTTCAGAYATGACCACATCTGATCTCTTCAGGATCCAAACACTTGTGTCCTCTGACCTGTGAGCTGAAGTTGGCTCAGCTGGTGGTAAACCAGAGCTGCGTCTCTCGCGCTGGTCCTCGCCTCCTCCCCTTCGTGCTTCCCTCCAACCTGGTRGACCAGCCAGCCCAGAGGGGTCGGGCGATGCAAGCAGTAGCGAATCAAATTCCAGGAGAGCGAACAGACCAGGTCCAGACCGGTGGAGGGGAGAGCTCTYGTCAAGACGGACAGACAAGTCTCTAAACTGGCCATGGCTGCTGTGTAATCTCCCTGCAGGAGACGGAGAGAAACAATGAGCTGCTCAGTGTTTGATGCTGACTTACAGGTGAGAAAACTTAGACATYAAGGAGCTAAAAATGCTAAAAAATAAAACCAAATAGCAGGCTTAGAGACATCAAAACAATAAGATAAAATTTGCTTGAGGTGCTCTCTGACAGATGAAACAAACTGATCCTGATCCCTAAAGTCTGAGTAAAGCAGGCCGTGACATCATTTCTTGAAGTAGTTAAATCTTTTAGAGACATTTTTTAAAGGAATCCATGATTAGTTGTAACATTAGAATTTATTTGATAAAATATATTTTAACTGTAAAATAAAGACTGTAAAAATTCTGTAGGCTGTTT
>NW_013952498.1:1298193-1313063 GCF_001266775.1 Austrofundulus limnaeus | reverse complement strand
GCTGGGATGTCCTCTGTGTGTAAATAAAATGGCTCTGTCCGTGTTGAAATATATTTTTAAAAATTATAAAAACTAAACATCCTACAGTATTTTTAGTCTTTATTTTACAGTTAAAATATGTGTTTATTAAATAAAGTCTAATGTTACAACTAATCGTGCATCCCTTTAAATAGAAACGCATTCTAGTTGGTGCTGCACTCACCCTGTTGAGGTGCAGGTCTGCTTGCTTGCGGTGCCTCCAGAACGAGACAGATTTTGGCGAGTGAAGGGGTGTGATGGGCTCCCACAGGTACAGCACCCTGACGCAGCCCCACAGCGCTCCCACCCCACTCAGAACCCACACAATCACCCACGGCAGCAGACACCTCAGCCAGGATGCTGGAGAATACAAATGGAACGTGAGATGAGCTACTCCCACATCAAACCGTGACAAAACTCTGGAGCGGCCGCTGCTCACCGAAGTCCTGCGTGTGAGTAGGAAACCAGACCAGCGTTCGAGATGGGACATGACCCGCAGACAGACCCGAGTTCACCGAGGCCTCCGAGCCCAGCAGAGAGGGCAGCGGGTTTAGGGACAGACAGAAGAACGTCAGSGCGCAGAGAAGCAGGCGAGAACGATCCATCACTCCAACAGTGGAGGGCGAGTCAGGCTCACATTTTACCTGAGGAAAGGGGAGGGGCATAAAATAAGCTTCACAACAACGCTGCCCGACTGTAAAACAGTCGTCTTAATAATTAAACACGTCACAAATATTGAACATTTTTGTTTCCAGTTCTCATTGGTCTGATGGTTGCATTCATGATAACATTTAAAGTGATTTAAAGCAATCCTGGGTGGGTTTTACCTGATCGTGATCCAATAAAGGACTTCCTGGTTCAGAGTCGACGCAGTATGGAGAGAACTGATGCGGGGAGCCGGAGCCAGAATCAGAGGCTGGAGGTGACATCAWCACTACTTCCTCTTTGAGCTCCACGTCGTCAGACAGCGTGACGGGCTCTGGGATAAAAAATAAAAAATAAATTTACTCATTGAAATCTTAAATTGGTATTAATTCTGATCCAGTAAGGACACTGACTGTTCTTCTGGTTGGCCATCTTGAGGGTCAGGTTTTCTTGTCGTAGTTTTTGGTTGACCTGCTGCAGGTATTTAATGTAGTCAATAGCCTTCTTCAACACTCCTGACTTATGCATCTGAGAGGAAAAGACATGAAAGAAGATGTGAATCTGAGTGTAATGACAACAACAACATTAGTAGGGATGTCCGATTATATCGGCCTACAGATATTGTCAGTCYGATATTAGCATAAAAATGTAAAATCTCTACATATCGATATCGGTWTTTCTTCTGTTAACAATAGCCCAATAAATTATTGCCCAGATTTGACCAAAATGTGTTAATAAATGCTTGTGGTCCAGAGACATTCACCGACGCGCAATTGATGACATCATCATACTGGATTATATCAGGGAGAGCATGATCCAAACTATTGTTTGAGACAAAATGTTAAAAATAAATATGGCACTTTTTCCATAACTTCAGTGAAATGGTTTTTATTTTGTACAGACAATGTTTCCCTTTTGGAATGCATCTAGTGGGGTATTACAGTAAAAGCAGGCATAGTGTCCCTGATAGGAGATATGTGATGCCACCTTAATATCGGTTTGTAATGTCGGTTAATATCGGAATTGGAAATTAGGTGTTGAACAACATCGGCATATCGAATATCGGCAAGAAATCAATATCGAGCATCTCTAAATATTAGTTTATTTAGTTTATAGGCACCATTCAAAATTCTCAAGGTCACCTTAGAGAAATAATAAAAGAATGGTAAATGCAATCAATTAAATCAAATAACAGAATAATGGTCCAAAACAAAACAAAACAAAACAAAAACAGTAATAATTAGCCAACCAGTCATGGGAAACTGACTGCAGTTTAGGGATGCACAATACTTCGCCATTAATATCGGTTTTGGCAGACACTGGTCATTTTTTAGAATATCGGTATCGGTCCGATATGTGAAGCTGGGCTGATATTAATGTCTAATATTGATTTCTCAATTTTTAGCTTTAGTTTCTATTTTGGGAGGGGAGATGGTTGGTTGAGCAGCATCTGTTTGATCGTGATAGTGATATTGATGCTGTGTAGCCAGAGATKACTGAAGCAGGGAGCCATGTCAGAGATCTGGTTGCTTATTTACAGTATCAAGAAAAGACCCAAGTCTGTTTGTGTGTATATGTATAATATAATTTGTGTGTTTGTGTGTATATGTRTAATATAATTTGTGTGTTTGTGTGTATATGTATAATATAATTTGTGTGTTTGTGTAATTTCGGTAAATATAGATTATCAGCCATAACAGCAATAATTATATGGGATATCGATATCGGCTGAAATTTTCATATCGGTGCATCCCTATGGCAGTTCAAATGATTTATGATTACAATAAATCGGTGTTTCTAAACAGATGAGTTTAAAGACTTGAAGATGTTAAAAGAAACATAATCTTTCAAGTTCTGGGGGCAGAGGGATCCAAAGGTCAGGGACTGAGCAGCTGGAGGCTCTTGACTCCATGGTGGTCAGGTGAGCTGGGGGGAAGAGGAGGAGGATGATCTGAGATTATGGGTGTGAAGGTAACCATGGAGAAGTGAGGAAATACACGGATGAGCGAAGCTTGTTAATGGTCTTAAATGAAAGGAAGGTCTTGCAAACTGTAGAACCATATTCTGACTCACTGGATGGATTTAAGAATCAGGAGTAGATAGAGGAAGAACCAGGTAGGCTAATAAAAGCCACACAAACATAATAGTGTTTTCTTTATCTACCTTAGCATCGTTGCCCATAACYAGGTCTCTGAGCTCCACGATCTTATCGTTGATGGAGGACCTGTATCTCTTCTCGATGATGTTGTGCGTCGTCCTCCTTTCGCCCTCCTTCACCACCACTCCAGGTCCTATGCTGCCCGCCRYCACCTGGTTCTGGTCCATGCTCGGTCTTGAGACATTGGTGCAGGCGGAGGAGACTGGCGGGAGATGTTTGATGGGCAGCTTGTCTGCTCCTCCTCCCATCACGACAGGAACGGTGGTGAGGATGTTGCTGCCCATCAGCGTCTAGGAAGAGAAACCGGCGCGGGTGCAGTCTTTTAAAAACAACATTACRATGGAACCAGCTCTCACGTGACGGTGTCTGTGCTGCTTACTGGGACTTGTAAAGCTGCGTTCTGGATGGGTGTAGTCAGGGTGGTRATGCCTGCAGGGCTCTGCATGGTGGACAACACTTGTGTCCCGTCTGGTTTGAGAGTTGTGAGAACCAGTGAGTCCGTCTTAAGAATCTGAGGCTGCTGAACCAGAACCTAGGGAATGCAAAACATTTGTATAAAGCTTCTTTTTTACAGTTTTTAATAACAATAGAAAAGCTGGTTATTGAGCTTTGAGATGTCAGAGTTTCTCCAGCGTTACTTACAGGCACTTGCTGTTGCACAGTGTGAACTGCGGTGGGCGCTGTGGAGAGCGTCTGAATGGTCTGACCAGTCTGGGTCAGGACTCGCTGATGCTGGATGGTTAGCGGTTGAAGCTGTGGGGACGTCATGATGCTCTGCATTTGTGGCTGAAGGACTGGAGGAATTGAGAAAAGTGATGAGGGATTTGTGAAGTCGCTCATTTCTTTAACACTTCAAAATGTAAAACTCTGGTCCTTTCCCTGCAGTCACCTTGGAAACTGGGAGCAGGACTCTGGTGGCAGATGACAGGGTTCTGRATGAAGCGAGACTGTCCGCCGTTAGAGGCGATCATCACAGTTTGTGCTGCCTGCGTCTGGATGGGGAGGGGCGTCTGGGTGTGGGTCTGAACCAGAGTCTGGACAGGGAAGTTTTGAGTCTGCAGGGGAACAGCCTGGGTGTGCATCTACAGGAAAAACACAAAGTTTTATGTTCTGCTTTATATATATATATATATATATATATATATGTGTGTGTGTGTGTGTGCGTAGTAATAACTTTATATATCACAGTACTCTGTGTGAGACTTTAACCTGAATAAACAAGTGTTTAAATACATCCTGAGCTGGATGTGAGTTTTTTCTTGGCAGTAAAACAGAATCTTGCTCTGATGATTACATCTCTGGAAAAGTCATTTATCTCTGTATAAGACGTGCAACAGCCCAGTTTTCAGTGCACAACCTAACAGAGCATGAACATGATGTATAACAGCAGAACCAGAGGTAGAATGAATAAAACATGACTTTTAAATGTTTCATACCTGGATGGTTTGTGGGGCAGTCTGCTGGAGCTGCGGCTGGATGGACTGGACCACCTGAGGCCGTGGCTGCAGCAGCAGGGGGCTGCGGGTCACCTGTTGATGCACTGAAGGAGTGGTGACGGGGGAGGGCGTCTGTGCGGGAGTGAGGGGAGGGGTCAGGGGTACAGACTGGAGGGACAACGACTGGGAGGAGGAGAGGCCGACGGTGCTCTGGTAGGAAGCAGCGGCTGGCGTCTGAGGGGTCTGAGGGGTCTGAATGGTTGGCTGCAGGGCAGAGCTGACGCTGCTGGTTTGTAGCGGGCCCCCTGTGGTCATCTGGTCCTCAAACATGTCGGGGAAGTCCCCCACCTGGTTGCTGACAWACTGCAGCATCTCTACGCAGATTTAAGACAAAATGTATTTACATTTTTAAGAAAAGCAGGAGAATGATTTTACTTTATAGCATCCAGGATAGCCTACACTTATTTTTTTAAGAAAATGGCTGTCCTAAAACCTCGTAAAAGGCAGTAAATCTGTGTCGGTGCAGGCTTTATTAAGATGTCCTAATCTTGCTAACAGATAAAACGACAGGCTGACCTTGAAATGACACATTTCTCAGAGGCATTGTTACTGTTCAGGTCATAAATCAATACAAAACAGCCTTCAAACAGAAAACCTTGAGGAAAATAAGCTGTAACCCTGATGGTCCTAAACAACAATGGCAGATAATGCAGCTATAACAATGGTGTCCTCTGCTCATGTTGTTGAACACATTTAACACAATAACAAAGGATTACTGGTATAGTTGTATAATTTCCTCATTTGCTAGTTTATAACCTGAATCTATGTCAAATTATAACTTCATTACAATGTGTTAGATATGATGATTAGTGTTTTTAGGAAAATAAATAAGTTAACTGGACCCATTTTTATTATTTTAATTTAATAAAACATTTAGAATATAATCTTGCCAAACAAATCTCTTTAAAAAACTAATCATAAATGCAAAATAATGATCATTTGTGATGAAATTCAAAGGCTGTTTTATTCATTTGCTTCACAGTTTCACAAGTTTAACATGGAGCACTCTGTTCATCACTGCTCAACTACTACAGAACTCATGTTAAAAACAGATTTCCTGTTTGATCAGCGTATCTTCAGCTGTCAGGGTCACCAGACTGTAGCCTTGAACTTAGTTCTGCTGTGAGACAATCAGACCAGACAATTCAACAAAGAGCATGTTTATGGACTCTATGAGAGAGTGGTTTTAAAACCCATGGTTACCTGCAGACGTCACATGAACAGCCACAGATTTCATTCTGACCATATATTTGGTTAATAAATTGATGGATGTTTATGTTTTTTTTCTTCTATGAACTAGAACTCCAAGTTCTTTCTTAGTTCACACTACTGTGAAAGTATTTTTAAACTTTTCAACTTTTCTGCATTTTTTCTGCTGGTTATATTAGCTGCATGAAAGACTGTTCTCTGAGAAGATTTGGATACAAGAACAGACGTTGAAACCTCAAAGATTAGTTGGATACAAATAAAATATAATGCAAGGACATTTGTTACTGAAGTATTCTCAGCTGTGTGAGCTTTTGTTTGACAGAATCATCTAAAAAAATGGTGCTGCACAGAAAGTATTCATTTAAAAGATTATCTGGTTGATCTGGGCCACAAGCTGCTGGAATGAATACAGGTATGACACTAAACACTGTTTATTCTGAGTCCATCAGACTGACAAGGCTTTGTAGTAGAAGGGTCCAGGTGCTGAAGTCCAGTCCTTTCACAAACTGAAAACATTTGGAGCATCATGATGTAAAAAAGTGGGAAAAATATTTCCCAACTTTTTTATGTTTTGCTGTCATCAAATTACCAACTTTATTTTGTCCTAAGAATAGGACGATATCTAAATCTAAACCAATGAGGTTAACTGTGTTMCATTGTGAATAAAATACGGGTTTCTAAAATTTACAAATCATTGAATTTTATTTACATTTTACACAGAGCCCCAACTTTTCAGAATTGAGGTTGTAGGTAATTCCTGCACATATTGACAGTGATATTATTTACTAATGTTCAGCTGAAACACTTAGTGGTGAAAAGTGCAGGTATGTAAACCCCACAGAAACACAGCAGGAGCCATCTGACCTTCCTGCTGGTGTTGAACGTATTGTAGGTACAAAGTGAACAAAGTGCACGATGTGAAACTTGAAAGAAAACTCATCTCCTGTTGTATAAAGTGAAATGCTGCYTCATCTACAGGCACAAAATGAGGACAGAAAGAACTATGCTGACGTYGTTAGTCAAAATCTGTCATTTGGAAATGATTTTGTTGCAAAGTCAAACAGTTATTAAAGCAATAATTTCCACAACCCATGCTGATGCACAGGAAAAGTGGAAGGGAATGAACTAGTTACAATAAATGATTGGCTCCAGAGGAACCCAGTTAGAAACAAAAATGTAATTTAGAGTGAAAATAAGTCAGAATCAGAAACTTTTATGTGAATCTGGTGAAGAGGGGATTGGACGAAGTGGTTGTTTACCAACTTTGAAACAAAAATTTAGTTCCTGCATTATACATGAAAGTGATGGTMTGGACATAGACAACTCTAGGTTTTGGTCTCCCACCCATTATCAACACATTATCTGTGCCCTCGTGCAATCCTGCTTCCATTTGCTCACCCAACACTTCCAACATCTACTCCCCTCATATACACTAGCATAAAAAAAGCCACCGTGAAAATGAAAACTTATGCAAAACATATTCCCTAATGATTGTCATCACGTATAAAAATATCAATTTCATGGGAAAAAAATGTGACCGATGAGGGACCGGGATGTGGCAGGTTTGATAGCCCACCAAAGATCCTAAGCCGCATTCCAGGCACTTAAATRGCTGCCTGCTGCTCCATCATGTACAGCATGTGTGATGGGTSAAATGCAGAGAACAMATTTAGTCATTGTTCCGGCACGTACAATGTTAACAATATAACATCACAATATCACTTTCCGTCTTTTACACCTGGTTTACTTTGGGACCCCAGGTCAACAACAGCACCTGTTTGTTGTTTTAAACACACTGCACTTTTGAGACTGTCTTGAGACGGCACCAATTAAAAACAAGCTAAACCCAACGGCGATGTTGTTTTATTATTGCACCTAGGGTCTTTAACCAGCAGCCCCTCATATACTCGTATTTTTACGGCCACATAGATTCTCCTCTATGAGGGACAGATCGTTAGTGACAAATCAGGACAAAGCAACTTGGAGGTACAAAAATTTCAATAAAGTTGACACTAAGGATAAATCTGTACAGAGAGTAGTTACTAAGGTGGAGGATAGCAACAAAAAGAGGTTAGACAATCAGAATTGCAGTTGCTAAATTGGGAGAATAGCACTGTTTTTTTATATATAAATAAAGGACTGAGCCGAAAAGCACACAGGCAGTCTGATAAAAGACTTGATCTATTTTTGGATTTATAAAAAAAACTATAACTCTACATATCACAGAGATAATGAAAGATGATTGACTTTAAAAACACAAAAAGAGCTAAAATTCACTCGTTTTTATAAACTTAGCACAAAAAGATAGATTTTAGAAAAAACATTTCTTTGTTGTAACAATGCTTTTTTGGCAACAAACCTTATATTGTTGTAAAGCCTGTTAATTTACCTTTTAAATGGAGCCACATTTAAGAAACAAGCATTTGTGGGATAAGCGGTAGAGCTGAGTATGTGTGTTGCGTGAAAATTTGACAAATCTCCTCTGCCAAACAGATAATTTTGCTCTTCACACTTGTTTTGAGCTTCTGGTACTTCTAGGTGCCTGCTATAAGATTTATYGCCAAGAAGCATTGTGACAACAAAGAAATAATCGACCAAACACAAATTTCCTTACGTTTTGTGTTACGTTTAGATATTAAGCTAAAATTTGAAGTGGTAGTCACAGGGACTGATCTCCAAAATGTATTCTACGCACCAACAAATTGTCCAACATCGTTGTTTAAAATTGTGTAACTAATATGTCATTCATTTTGTCTGATCAGGATTCAGTAACCCCCCGTCCCCGGCCCAATTCTGGTGACTCTGCACTCATCAGCTCAGTCCTTTCATTGTGAGATAAACCTGTTTGCTGCTGGAGGCTGCAGTGCTCAAAACTGGACCTTTAATGTTGGAGAACAAATAGTGCTTAATCTAATCTACAAAAAAGTTTCACACTGAGGCAAAAATAAAAATTACAGTGATGTTTCTTAAAATATTTCAGCATTGTAAAAAAAGCTGCAATGTTTTCTGATTTGTATTTTTCTCCCCATTTTTTGTTCATCTTGTTAAGTAGTTAATTTTTTTTCATTGGTTTGTTATTTTCCTGTGATTCTGTCTGTTTTTCATAAATGTTGTCCTGTTTTACTTAATATACATAATTAAAAAATTGTATTGTTTATTAAATAAAAAATACAAATCCCACGACCACCTAAACACAACCCTTCAATACATAATACATATGTTTAAAAATGACAAAAAAGTCTTGAAGTCAACATTTATTTAATCCTAAAACTATTCCAAGAAGACTGCCATAGTCTGAGAAGATTCTTACTCATTGTTTTCATCTGTTCTCAGATTAGTGACAGTCTATAAATAAAATTCAGTCTTCTCCTTTTGCAGTCAGTGATGATTGAAAATATAAATAAAAAATACCTAAAACCAAAAATCAAAATGTCACAGCACGTCTAAATATYAACTACACTAAACAAGAACATTAAGCCATAGATATGAACAACAAATTAGTCATTTTACTTAAATAACACTGAAAGTTTAGCTTGTCACGAGCTGTTAGGCTAAATTTCAGAGTTATTATTGGCAGACTGTCTCTGGAAACAGGCCAACATTTAAACAAACAACAACAAACAGCGTCGGATGAGACCAATCGACTCACCGTCAAAGTCTCCTAAAGTAAACTCGTCCCCCAACTCCGCTAAAGTTGAGTCCATGTTGTCCATAGGAGTGATGTACTCTCCAGTGTCCATCCCGTCCGTCAGCGGCTCGACTCCCCGGCTGTCACCGGAGTGTTGCAGGAGACAAGACCCAACACCAGCGAGCTCCACTCACCCGTCTCCACAAGGCCCTTATCTGAGCTAAAATAACAATTTAAAAAAAATAAAACTATAAAACCTCAAAGGAGGACAGACGTTACCGTCAAATTCATCCCGGACCAATTTATTTTTCAACGGGACGCCATCTTGTTTTACGCTAATTACGTCATTCACAAACAGAAGCTGTGGCCCAAAGCCGCGTCTGATTGGCTAAAACCTAGTTGTTCTTGTCATGAGACCAGTTCCTGTCCTCCAATGAGGAGGCTGCATTTACTGTGGTGTGATAGTACGTCAAGCATCAGAAGCTGGTGTGTCATTTAAATGAACCGCCCCGTTTGTTTTTTCCTAAAAATAAAAGAAAACTCAGGAGACAAATCAACACATTGATAATAATAATGGTTAAAAACATCAGGTTACATCCACACTGCAGACATGTTATTTATCCAACTTAAATCTACATTTAAATGATCTGATGCAAAGCCAATTGCTAAAATGCACTATATTGCCAAAAGTCTTTGCTCACCCATCCAAATGACTGCACCAGTGCACAAAGCAAGGTCCATACAGACATGGATGTCAGAGTCTGGTGTGGAYGAACTTGACTGACCTGCACAGAGTCCTGACCTCAACCTGATAGAACACCTTTGGGATGAATTAGAGGCGACTGAGAGCCAGGCCTTCTCCAACATCAGTGTGTGACCTCACAAATATGCTTCTGGAAGAACGGTCAAAAATCCCCATAAACACACTCCTAAACCCTGAGGACAGCCTTCAGAAGAGTTGAAGCTGTTCTAGCTGCAAAGGATGGACCAACGTCACGTTGAACCCTGTGGTATACGTGAGTCAAGGCAGGTGAGCAAATACTTTAGTGTATGTTGTAATATGTTTACAAATAAATGCAATGTCCTCAAACACAAATGAACCAAAACAGCACATTTTTTTGCAAGCTACACTTAAAAATGACAAGGCACTTCATCATTAATTCAATTACATTTTATTCTTTTTATACTGCAGAAAAAACACAAATATGTGGAAACTTGAATACAATGCTCTTGCAGTAAAATAAAACAAAGAGCACAGAGCAATAAAGAAATGCTTATGAACTGAAATAATCAAGTTTTCAATAAACTAAGTGATACATTGTCACAAAGCAGTGCAACACACTCAAAGTGCAACTATTTTAGGATTTAAAATGAATTATTTTAATAAAAACAAATTACTGCAATAAAATTAACTCCTACAGCAAATCAGCAAATAAGGACATTTTGTCCTTATTTGTTATCTGTTTTGTCACAAGCTGAAAAACACAACATTTCCAAACAATTTTTTGTTATTATTTTTGTTTTCCTATATTTATTGATGAAATTTGATGAAATTTTAAAAATCTTATTCTGATACAAAATCCAGTGGCGAACAACTCATTTTAAATATTTGATGGATGTTTTCTCAAAACAAGGAAGTGTTTTAATAAATCAGGCCAGCATTAAGCCACGAAACGCAGTCATCAGTTCTGAACTGTTTAACTAACCGTTTGATAAAAACATTTCTACTTTTTCCTCTCAAAATGTAATGTCTATTCATAAAACATTTCTTGCATCATACTGATAACATTAATATTTATTTTAGTGCTGGGCATAGATGTTTTTTTTAAAAAATCCAACTAAGTTTATATTTTTTTAATCGCGACCAATCGCATTATGCGTAAAATGAAATTATGACGCAAAGATGTTTAGAGCAGTTTTAAGGTACTCTTTTATAAAAAGAGAGGTTCAATGCATTTAAAAAAACTTTTAACAAATAAAGCAACTCAATCTGTGTATGGTTCGTTCATTTTTCTCCCTCTCTCTCTATACGGCCCTGACGGCCATCAAGATCCCACCACCTGCTTACTGTTGTGTTTGTGTGTTCATATCCAACGAGCAGACTCAAAAAAAAAAATTAAACTTACAGTGTTAGCACACGTTACAATAATTACCACCATTAAGTAGGGGTGGGTAAAAATATAGATTTATAAATGCATTCCAATATATTTTTTCCAGTTCAATATCGATTCAGAAAATCCTTAAATTTAATTCAATCTCATTTTTTTTGTTTACCCTCCATATTTAGAACAAGTATTGTGCTACTGCTTTATTTTCTCATGTTATTTTTCAAAATATCAATGTATACTATTTCTGTTTATATGAGCGAGAAAATAAGCATCTACATTCAAACAAGGACTTTAATGAATTACTTGTGTACTGAAAATGATATTGAAGCATTTAAAGAAATATTGAATCAAACTGTGACCCAAAGAATTTAAAYCAAATTGAATTGTGACATTTTTAACACCAAGCCCTGCTGTTAAGCACCGGTTGAGTTAACGTGATAATAACACGTTAACGTGCCCAGCRCTAATTTATTTATGTGAAATCAAAACTGAAAAACATTAAAATTATTTCAGTTTTGAGAGTTTATTTGTTCCAGTAGATTTCATAAGATTTCTTTTCAGAGTAGCGGGTTTCTGCTGAACCGGTTCCAGATCTCACTTTCTCCTTCACCACCTTCACCACCAGACCACCCGCCAGAGCCACTCCTGCTGCAGCTTTGCCAATCTCAGCCACCGCGCTCAAGATGCTTGTCGCCACGGTGCCCCAGTGGTTGGGTACGACCCCTGTGGTCACCGAGACCACCCCAGTCCCTGTTGCGTCACACGCAGCCCCCGCCGACCCGACAGCCACCTCCTGAGCTAAAGTTGCAGCAGACTGAGGTGGTCCCGCAGCAGCAGAGGCCAGTGCGTGCTGCGGTGCTGCTGAGGCTGCAGTTTCTGCTCCGCCAAGAGCTGCTCCCTCCAGAGCCGCACCTAAAGCAGCCCCAGCCCCCAGGGCACACCCCACACCTGCTGCAGCCCCCACAGCAGAGGCTCCCATCAGGCTCACCTGACCCAGAGCATCTAAAGCGCCCTCCCGAGGACTCGCCGCCTCTGTGCCGGCGACAGCTCCAACGTAGCCCCCCAGAACCCCGCCTGTCGCCGCCCCCAGAGCCACAGCCGTTTTTCCGGACGCCGCTGCCACCACGGCCCCTACGGCGTTCCCCACGCCTGCTCCTCCTGCCGCGGACACCCCGGCTAACTGTCCCGCAGCAAAGCCGACAGAGTTTCCTACGAGGGATGCCCCCGCTGCAGCTGCTAAAGGAGCAGCGGCCCCGAACACCACCCCGACCGCCATGCCCGTGGCTCCAGCAGCCACCAGGGCCTTCACTCTGTCCAGGACATTAGCAGAGAGGGCAGCCTCCCTCCTCAGACGGCTCAAGGACGAACGGAGGGAGTGTCGCCTGCGGACCACCCCGCTGACACCCTGACGCCTCGCTCTGAACCCATCYCTCAGGAGGCCGAAACCGTTTCCTCTCTCAAAATGAATCTGCTCGTCGTTTTCTCGAACGGACTCCGAGTCACGCACGCTTCGTTTGGTGACTTCACTTCCTTCCTCGCCCTCTGCTTGCCCTCGCTCCCTCAGCATCCTCGTCTGCTCCGTCACGACGGCAGCCTCGGCCTCCAAAAGCACAGCGTTGGTGTAAAACCTCCCGTTATTCAGCCGCACCATCTCGTCCACTTTCCTCAGCAGCTCTTTAACYTGCGTGGAGTTACGGGGGTCTCTGTTGTTGAGTGCGTGGTATCGACGCCCGCACCTGTCAATCAGAGCTTTGAGCCCAGCCGGCGCAGTCTCTCTYAGATATTCCTCAATCCCAGTTCCCTCCAGGTCGTCCCCCCGGGTAAAAAGAACCACAGTGTGGTGACGGACAGCAGCTTCTCCAAATATCTGGCTCAGCCGGCTCACGGCCCGGTCCTCGTTGTCCGTGTACCGACCGACCGGCACCACGAGAAGGAACGCGTGTGGCCCGGGGGCCGACAGAGACRCACATTTGGCGATCTCTGCGTGCGTCTGCTCCACGCTGAGGTCAGTGTCCCCGAAGCCCGGCATGTCGACCACCGTCACCCTCCTCTTCCTCCTGGCCCGGTCTCGGACCTCTGCACCCTCTTCCTCGGTGAGCTCAGTGCTCCCGAGCTCGCAAATCCGGGTGACAGAGCTGGCGCTGACCTGCGACAGGAAGTGCCTGCGGCCCAGGATGGTGTTTCCAGACGCGCTCTTGCCGGATCCGGTCCGCCCAACGAGGACCAGCCTGAGTTCGAACAGGTCTCCGTCACAGTCAGCCTCCATCTCAGCTGGTTCCTTTCCCTCACCCTGTGATGGAAAAACTGGAACAGAAAAAAAAGGTAATTTGTTGAAACAGTTCATGTTAAAAAGTTCAGTGATTTAGGAATTTGGCAGTTAATAAATGCTGTCTTTTCTCTCCCATGTTAATGAGAGGAGCAGAGACCTGCTAAYAGGAGCTCAAGATGTTCTGAAAAAATAAAAGAAATAAATTAAAGACAAAATGAATCTCTTGACAAAATACTGATTGGTACTTTAAATGCTGTTAATATAAAGCTGCCTGGTAGTGACACTTATGACCCATCACTTAAAGTCAGGTGATAATGTAATTACTTGATTTGTGTAGGGATGCACCGATAGGAAAATTTCAGCCGATATCGATATCTGATATAATTATTGCTGTTATGGCTGATAACCGATATTTACCGATATTACACAAACACACAAATTATATTATACATATACACACAAACACACTTGGGTCTTTTTTTGATACCGTAAATAAATAACCAGACTTCTGACAYGGCTCCCTGCTTCAGTTATTTCTGGCTGTGCAGCATCAAAATCACTATTATGATCAAACAGACGCCGCTCAACCAACCATCTCCCCTCCCAAAACACAAACACAAAGATAAAAAGTGGGAAATCAATATTGGACATAAACATTGGCCCAGTTTTACATATCGGACCAATACCGATATTCTAAAAAATTGCCAATACCGGCCGATACCGATATCAATACMGATATATCGTGGATCCCTAGATTTGTGTGTGCGATTTTTTTATTTGTCTGTTAATAAAATATATCATGACCCACAGGATGGATGCTAATTAAACTTGAAAAGTAATCCCTGAAAGTGTTGACAACTGATTAGCTTTAAAAGTCAATTCAAGATGGCTGCCATTGTCAACAAACCTTTAAAAAAATCCTAAAAATAGCCACAACTCTGTCACTTTTACAGATACTGAGCTAAAATGTGTAACAGCAGCTGAGAGTCACACATATTTGGTCTCTCTCTCAAACTTTTCTACATAACATTCTTTTCAAGAATTGACAAAAAAGGCTGAAACACTGATTTTTTTTAAGATAATGTGATGCTAATTTAAAACGCCGGCATCAAAAGTGCCAGATGACATGCGTTCCTGTAAAGAACGTCAAGCCAATAATTTATGAAGCGGATGTCTGCGTGAACCTCATAATAAAGCGTGCAAGAAAATGTTTATCTAATCAAAGTTAAATTAGCTTTATTGATTTTAAATTTTGATTAATATTACCTAAGAGATCAATGAGTTTTCTAATTTATAAAGTGGTAAAACTGAAGTGCTCTCTCTCTCTCTGTATGTATAT
>NW_013952498.1:1293084-1296975 GCF_001266775.1 Austrofundulus limnaeus | reverse complement strand
GAAAATTACCTTCATATTGGTGAAAGACATTTGTTAGAAACAAAAAAGTTAAATGGTTTGTTCATGGTCAAAAAGCGTCCCACTAAGAACCACACGAAGCAGCCCTGGAAAAATACATGAACGCTCCATTGCACCTTTGTCCAACAAACAGGCCCTCTTTATGGTCCACTTCCGGTCCGCCGGCCGCTACATGACTGCCACTGTTTATACGTTTCTGCACGTTTTCACAACAGTAGCTAGCAGGCTAGAAGCAAAATTGACATCAGCAAATCCAAAAACACTGACGTTGCGAGCGTGATAGCTACTTTTGTTTATTAGCTTTGACTATCTACCAAAAGGTAACAACTTGCTAATGGCATTAGCAAGTTGTTACCTTTTAGCGATCAATAGAGGAAAAAAGATCAACTTGCCGTCATCCACGTTACAGTACATTTCCAGTTTAAAGCAGGTTTTAGCTCCGTTTCTGCTCAGCCTCAAAAAGCAGAAACATTTGGACTTTAGTCCAGAAAAACCGTCCCTTTAGGTGGCTGCCCTCTGTCGGTGACAGCAGAACCATCAGACACTTTGACCGTTTCCGTGTCGCTTTATTTCATTACGTGTTAACAAAATGGCTTGTTGGTTCTGCAGCAAGAAGAGTCTCTCTGAATATACATATAACTTCATAACAGTCATTATACTATTTTAAAATTACATCAATCTTAGTTTCATAAATAAATCATTAAATTGTGTCAATTTTAAGCTAAAACAACAAACATTTGAACTGAGACAAGGTGAAGGCCCACATAAACAAATGGTAAAATTAAAATCTTTAAAGCGAAGAGTGACAATTATAGGGATCCACACACAATACAACCAACATTTATATAAAATTATATTGTGCTTTATGCAAATAAAACATTTTAAGTGGTATTACTTATGCTGCAATGACTTAAGTCTATTTCCTGTTAAAAGTACCCAACAGTTTCCAGTAAAAAAAAATAATAAATTGAAATAAAAATTAATCTTAAACCAAACAAAACCAGGCCATGTTTTAATGAGGTTAAATTTATACCCAGCAAACACATATTTAAAGCATACGGGTTTCACACATAATAAATCTAGACCAGACACATTACATTAGGGTTTGTAAAGTTCTGAAATAAACTTTCTCAAATGAATAATGTTCCAACGTTCAGCTGGATAATCCTCATGAGTTCAGAGAACGTGTTTCTCTTGTTTTCTAAACATCCTGTATGATTCTTCAATTAGAAACGACTGCTGATGGGCAAGTTTAAACCCTCATCAGAACCTGACTAACCTCCTCTTCCTCTCTAGTTTTGTGTCTTCGTTGAGGTTTCCTCTGTTGTTTACATCAGAGCACCTTGCTTTCGTTACAGTGGACGGCAGCGTTTTGTCCCCCCCCACCCCCCAGCTGTCGTCACAGTCTCGTGGACTTCATAAACGCTCGCTCTTCTTCTGCTCCCTTTTATTTATTGCTCGCGCCGATGTGAGGCGCTATAGTTCAGAGCGAGAGCGGGAGATGCGGGGGCCTTTTCGGATTTCTTTCCTCTTCTCCTCCTTCCTCCTCCTCTTCTCCTCCTCCCTCAGGATCTTCTGGAAAGCTTCGGCAGTGTGCAGAACCTGAAACAAATGAGAGAAGGCCCAAGAGATTGTTTTTATTTATTTATTATGAGGAAATTGATTTAAAAAAAGGATTGTTGTTAATGATAGAAAAAAAAGGTTGTGATGAAGAAAGAGGAACGCTCATGCATCACACTCACATCATCTCTTTCTGTGCGGTACGGGTTTATAAAGTCTGGGGATTTCTCTGTTATTCCCAGCTCCTGCGACATCTACAAGCAAAAAAATACAATGACAAAAGAAGATGGTGATGATACATTATAATTTTCTTTAAAAAAATACAAATTTGGGGTTGCTGCATCAGTGATGACTGAACTTGTAAACGAAGCAGGCAGACTGCAGCTTCCACTCAGAATTAACCTACTTCCTAACATTCTTGGCACATTTCAAAGGTTGCAGATTAATCCTGACAGAGTTTAGCTAATTGATGTTTAAAAATTGGGAAATGTTTCATCAGCATTGCTCATTTCTGCTTCAAAGACTGCGATGCTGTAAAGGAACAACGTGTCAGCAAAGGGCATTATTTAGTGACAGAGATACAGTAGCAGTCGCACTGAATTCTACATTAAAAAAGCATTTACTCTAATATTTGTCAGTAGAAAAAGAATAAACCATCATGCAAATAGACACCAAGTTATTCCAATAAAATTTAAATAAGCTAAAAGCGTCTACTTTTAGCTTGAAACTTTAATGGTTTTGAACTGAAACAGCTCTTTCAGCAGTTTCTTTCTAGAAGCTCTTGTTTCCGACACCCTTAAAGCTAAAGACGTTAGATTGCGACAGAGGTGCCGTTTCTGACAGGTTGCCAGGTACGCGACTAAACGTGTGACCGTCTGTCTGCTCTTACAAGTGTGAGGACGTGCTGGTGGGCTCCTCCTGTGAAAACTCCCGTCTGGTTACAGAACTGAAGCCCCCAGCGCAGCAGGCCGCTCCAGTCAGAGTTGCGGTCGTAGTAGTGGTGGACGATACGAGGGAAGCGCAGCGCCACGTCGCCAAAAAACGCCGTGTTCTCCACAACGTGGGAATAAGCTGCAAAAACAGCACAGCGTGAGGCGAGTTAATCAGATGTGTGGAAGCAGASAGAATGGAGCTGAGTTAGACAATACAGGAGAGTTTTACACGACCAGGGCTGCACACAGCTAAACAAAAAGGTTAGCTTCACTAATCACAATTCAGATAAACAAGAATCTTAACTCTGCTAAAAATTAGACACAAACCTGTTGCTAGTTTGATTCTATTGGTTTAATTTGAAGGTGGGCGGGATCATTTGCAGCTAACCAGCTAATGCAATAGCTCTATCTAACTTGTGATACTTCCAGTATAACCTTTTCAGAATAAAAGCATTTCTTTGATGAGTTTGTGTTTTTATAAATACCATTTGAAGTCAAACAGCAAATACTTTCTCTACCATATTTTATAGCCATTTTTGTATTTGTCATTTAAATATTGTTAAATGTTATTTTATTTCTTTTAGAGGCTCTTAGTTTGAAGTTTAGCTGGTAAAGATGCTACATGTTACACACACATCCAGCACTGCTTGTAAGAGGGGGTAGGTTTTTTTTAATTAGGGATAAAAAGGCATAAAAAAATAGAAGTTCCCTCTGTTCGGAGAAAACCAACCAGCCTATCAGCACAAACACCTCACACCACCGCACGGTGGTGGAAGGGTGATGATCTGGGCTTGTTTTACAGCCACAGGACCCGAGCCTCAGGTAGCCATTGGCTTGTTCATAAACTCCTCGGCAGAACAAAGTATTCTAGAGTCAAATGTGGGACTGTCTGTCTGACAGGTAAAGCTTGGGTGAAATGGAGTCACGATGCAACAGAACACTGGGCCTCATGCAAGAACATGTTCGTATTCTTATCCTAAATTTCTCTTACTTTTGTTAGTACAAAGGGTTCGTACGAACATGCCACGTCAGATTCAACAATCCAGCTGCTCGTGCACGAGGAGAGGAGATTAGCATAATTACCACCCCAAAAACACCATATAAGGATATGTTTCCTGCCTCAGATATCAGGAAGTGTCCATTCATGAAAATGACAGCGAAAAGTAAAAAGAAGAATTTTACGAGTTCAGAGATTGAAGTCATGCTCTCTGAGATCGAAAAAAGAAAACCTGTCATTTTTAGCAGCGTCGTGAAATTAAAGGAGCTGCTAAAGCCAAAGAATGGAATGAAATAACAACTGCTGTTAATGTCGTGTCTCCTGTGGGTCGTTACAGTCACAGAAATAAAAATCTAAATCATAAAGAAAAAAATTGTATAGGTC
>NW_013952498.1:1279695-1291649 GCF_001266775.1 Austrofundulus limnaeus | reverse complement strand
CTCCTAAATCACTCGTACGCACAACTTAAGAACAAATCTGTTCGTACAAACGGTTCTTGCATGAGGCCCATTGATCCTAAAACAAAACAAACAAAAAAGGAAAGAATCAAAGAGTTGGTATGCTGTTTGGTTTTCTCCAACTTTCAAGATATCTCTGATTTGACTAGTCAACTCATATATCTGATATCTACAAATACTTTTAAGATCTCTTGAATTGGAGCCTCCACACAACTAAATGGTAAATCTGACTTCATTTATGGTAGTCAGAATATAATTAGGGATATCTTAATTCACGAATATGTCTAGTCAAACCAAATTCAGATATTTGGAATGTACTGTAGGTGTGGTGAAGGCAATTTTATGTTAAAATGGCCTGCCATAAGGGCACCAAAACAACTTCTGAGGAGTAAAAAAGCCAGTCAGACCTTCTTTAATCTTATCATCCATGGGGAAGGGGTCATCGGGCCGCATGTTGGCCGCCACCAAGATTTGTCTCGAGTCTTCCAACACCTTTAGAAAAACATAAAAGAACAGAGCTTCATATTCAGGCATGCTTTTAAGACTCTGCTTAAATGACCAAAAAAAAWAAAAAAAGTTAAATCCACAATCACATGATGAACTTTGCAGGTTTGAACTTGCGGTGCTGCTTTGAGTTAACACTAAATGTTCCCATCATAATGTTTTACACTCCACTTTACACCTGCAGGCATCAACTGAGATTACAGTCAGTTGGAAATCAGTGAAGAGCCCCACGCTCATAAAAACACACAGAAGTGCTGACATGGTGTTGTTCAGCCTCTGAAGGTTGCCTGTGCTCCATGTCCTTGTGTCGCTCACAGCTCATGTAAATCAAAGCTAACAGAGTAACAAGAACCTGGATATTCTTGTCTTGCCCTTCTGGAGACATAAAGCCTGAACTCTGAGGTCTGTTTTCAATGTGTGTGACGTTACACACACACACACACACACACACACACACACACTGCACCTTAAAAAGCCCTTTGAGCATAATGTCTATGATCTTGTACTGCTGGTTGATGTCGTTCAGCTCGACAAGATTCTTCAAAGCATTCAGCTGGTCTTTCCTCTTGGTCTCAAACAGCCGCTTGTCTGACAAGAGGAGGTCAGGAAGAAACAACACTGTAACACACACACACACACACACACACACACACACACACACTGCATCAGCTCAGACGTCTGACAGCAGAAGGATACAGATCTCCAGGTTGGAGTCGTGTCGTGGTCTCTGCGTGTCGGAGTCTGCCGAGCTGAGGGAGGCAGATGCCAGGGCCAGGATCACAGCGCTCACAGTCCACATGGTCACCAGGGGGCAGCAGAGAGGCACTCCTAGGAACCAATGGAGAACATGCAATGAGTCTTAAAAACAATAAAAATTAAATGGTKCAACATTAAACATCCTCTATTCTAAAAGGTTTGTAGATGTAGGTCGTATCAACCTGGTCGTGCTCAGTAATTTATTTAATTTGACTCGTTTTCTTGTCGAAGATATTTCATCTCAAAAGGTTCTTTAGTTCTACTGACCATTGGTCATGTGATTTAAGGTGCAAACATGTTGAAAATACATAAGAAGAAAATTTAAGGCTGCACTGTAAGTGCTATAAAAGTGATGCCTGAGGCCAACCCCTCTCTTTGATGATATTTTTTCTAGTTTTGGCCAAGATGGATTCCTTCACGCCTGGCTAAAATCAGATTTAAGAGTGTAAATGGCTCTACAGAGGTGTGAGAGCCAGGAGAGCCGGTGGAAGATGGAGCGGGCCATTTCAATTTTGAAGATAAGGGAAAAAGACTCTCTCAGGACAGTTATATCCAGATTCTGGACAGAAAAATGAAGTGTTAAGGAGACAAATAAAAGAAGCTTTCTGTGTCAAACTAGAAAAAAATAAAATTAAACTGAAAACATATGATGCAACAAATCTTATACCTTAAATAAAAGTCCCTGCATCGTTTCTATTTAAAAAAATCTATACTTACCGATTTATCATTAACCATTTTCAACATCCAAGCACAAATATTTTCAGTAAATTTAGAGAAAAGGTTTAAATAGTGCTCAAGGTTTTAGTATTTTTATGCTCCTAAAATAGCAATTTATAAAACCAGGCACACTGTATTCAAAGAAAGATGACACAAAAACACTTAAAGTCAACCTTGAAACTAGGTTTCTGTAATCACAGTATTCATGTAATAAGATGTGATAACCTGACCTGTAATTCTCATGTTTCATGCTGTGTTCGCAACAAGTGGTTTGCAGTTAAACAGCCTGTTTTTAAAGATATCTCACAAAGTGTTTCACAWMGTGTTTCACATYGTGTTTCACATCGTGTTTAACCAGTGGTGGGYACAGCTAACCAAAAATCGTAGCTCCGCTAACGCTACACCGGTAAGATGACTGTAACTTAGTCTGTCACACATCTTCATCTCCTTTCAGGTGGGACGGACGCAAACCTGTTGTCAGTTTTCTATTGGTTTCATTTGAAGGTGGGTGCGATTCAAACCAGCCAATGCAAACCAGAGACATAACTCAGTCTAACTTGTGAAACTTCCAGTTKACCCCTTTCAAAATTAAAGCGTATTTTTAGAAACGCCTTTTGAAGTTGATCAAATAAATATTTTGTATACAGTCATTTTATTTGTTATTTAAATATTGTCAAATATAATTTTATTCATTGTTGACACTTTTAAAGTTTAGCTGCTAAAGATGCTACACGCCACACACACCCTGACACACACAGCACTGCTTCTTAGAGGGAATAGTTTTTATTTAAGATAAATGGCATAAAAATAGAAATGTTACACTTGTGAATTTTTTAGTGGACTTAAAATTAGCTGAACCTAATTGGTTAAAAAAGGCTAAACTGCTGAATGAGAACCTAGTTCCGCTATTAGCGGATTAGCATAAGCCCACCACTGTTTAACATTCATACATGTAAGCTGCTAAAACTCCTCACAGTTATTTGAAGTTTTAATCTATTTTACATAAAGAACACGGGAAGCGTTGTCAGATAAGTTTTTTCTTAAAATATAAAATAAAAGGAAAGAGTCAGGCAGTCCAAACTCTGTCAGGAGTGTAAGGAATGCAGCGAAGATTCAGCACCAAACCGTCTCAGGTCAGTGCAATGATGCAGGTGAATGAAACAGGTGCGACAGGTGGATCAGCGAGTTCAACAACAGAAGGTGTGTTTGTTCTAACGGCCGTTTAACAAACCCTGAAACTGCCAGCTAGACAATAAATCTCCCTCATTGTCTGAACTGAATCCAAAATGTTATTAAATAAAAAGGAGGTTACAGAATCCCACCCGTTTCTCCTGTGACTCGTGTGAATCTGCGACAGAGACGCTGGGGATACATGGTGAATATGGAGAAACAGGGGCAGACTCCATATGTTCATTTTAACACACATCTGACGTCTGGCACTGGTTTAAACCCCTGGAGGAACCTTTAAAAAAAATCTCTGTCCCAGACTCCTCTCCTGAATCTTCCCTCACATCTCTGTCGAAAGCAGCGCTCCGTAACGGTTTCATTTCTCCCCCTTTTTCCCTCTGAGCTTTTCTCTTTTTAATACATCTGAATGAGATGGATAAAAAGCGCGAGATGAATACAAAAGCTAAATATAGAAACTAATAAAAGTTGCTGAAGCCCCCTCTTTTTTTTTTTATCCCAGCTCACATTAGCAGTGAGTAACTGAAGGGAGGGGCCGAAACAACTGTGATGAAGAGCCACGGGATATAACTCACATAATCCATGCATAATTTAGCAGGAGCTCTGCTGATGGGACTATCGAAGGATGGAGGGGGGGTTGAACGGAGGGAAGCCAGAGGTGACAGGAAGGGGCGTTTAGCAGTTTTTAATGGGGTGTGTGGGACGGAGCGCTGAGTCGTGGTGATAAAACTGGAGGAGACAGAGAGAGGATAATGAGCACAAAGAACTTGATTTCTGAGCTAAGTGAATTAATCTTTGCTAGCTTGTTCTTGACTTTTTTTTGAAGGACTAGGAAGTGAGCAAATGTCTTAGGATGTGAATGTTAATTTAGACTGAGTGGTTCTTCCTCAAGTGTCTCACTCGAGTCTGATGAGGGAACATCTCTTTAGGGTGCCGATAACGCAGATRAACAGCAATCGTTTCAACCTTAAAGCTCAGCTTGTTAAAAGATGTAATCCTAACAGCAGCTCCACACATTTATTCCTAGAAATGCACCTTAAAACAATTCCATTTTAATATTTTTAATCCCCCCCCCCCCAAGGTGATCCGTCTTCGCTATCTGAGAATAAATCTGCAAGACGAGTCCTTCTTACMGACTCAGCAGAAACAAGTGTTCTTAAGGACAGCTGAGCAAAGACAATTGCCCATTTTGGAGATCATTTTGTGGACGGCTTCCAAGCTTTCTGAGAAACCTTCCACAAAAATGCCCTTAAGTGCCGGTGGAAAGYAACAACGTATCTGCAAATCAGGCGAGGACGGAGAGGCCGCGGCTCTCCTGCGAGGATTTACAAGCCAACAGGACATGAAGCTCTGCCAGATATTTGAAGTAAAAAAAAAAAAAAAGCAGAAGTTATTGTCACTGGCTCAGTTTAACACAGTCAACACACACAGTGGGCTTCCAGCAGCTGCCAGCGCTCCTCTGCAAGGGCAAAGAGCTGAGGCTTTAATAAGTAGTGTAAGAAGGGCATTACCAGCAGATCAATCATTTCTAATGTGGCGTGGGCAGCGCAGATATTAGAGTCCAAACGCAACCATTAGCTGTAAGCAGGAAACTCTAATTACACAGGATGAGAGTTTTACAACACTGGAGCCATTAGAAATATCCAATAATGGAGGAATCGCATCCATTGGAGCCGAAATTAACGCCGGAGGATGGCTTGTCAGCGTGCCAGATTAAAATGATCTCACGTTTGGAAATAATGAACTGGATTAGAGGTATTGTTGTCATTTCCAAGGTCATCTGGTCATCTGGGATTAGATTAGCCACAAAAACATAATCAGCTGTAGACAAAGAGTATTTCGCTGAAGTTTCATTAAAATCTGCGCAGAGGTTCATGAATCATTCCACGTGTCCTTTGAAACCTATTTTTCTTAAAGAGAAATTTAATTTTTATCTGATTAATTTGTGACTTAAAAGGAGACATCAAACAATATCCACTTTTTTATTCTTTAAATACATTTTGTTGCGTACTTGGCGTCTCTAGGAGTGCAGAAGTTAAAGTTAGTTTGTAATGGAGATGCAACGTTTCTGAGCTGCTATATAGTCGTAAACTTGTCTATCAAACTAGAATGGACCGGTCTGGAGGCTGGAAGGGGGGTGGCGGGGTGTGAAGAGTTTCGCTTGGATTTAAAGAKGCAGCCTCAAAATGAGTTGATCTGAGAAACACCTCAAAAGTTTTGAAAAGAGGGGCTTGTGGAGCTACAAAAAGGAGAAATTCATTCCAAAGCATTGTAGTTCCACTTTATATAGACCCCAACTGTAGGATTTAAATATGAAAAGGAAGGATTTAAAAGCAGGATATGTCTCCTTTAAGTTGTAAAACAGGACATATTCTTCCCTTTCAGACAATCTGTCACCATCAGGGYGGTATTAAGATTTAGTAGAGCCTGAGCTGGTGAGGTGCACTTGGCCGTGTGCTGTAAATGTAAATGAGAAATGGCTCYCGGCTGACCTGTCTGGTAATATAAAGGTTATTCTAATGTGGGGGACTAAAGGGAGCGGAAAGCTTGCTTAAGTCGTGTAAGCAGCGCATAAATCTGTCGGCAGAGGATTTTTTCCCCCCACTCTGCCAACAACAATCTCTTGGGGCAGAAAAGGCYGAAGTTTGGGCTTCTTGAGTGGGACGAGCAGGTTTCAGCTTTGTCAGAGGGGGTGGTGGGAGCTAAGCTGCCGTGTCTAATGAGCCTGTGAGGGTTCCTCTGCTCTGAGCCTGTTGGAAGGAGCGTGTTCTGGATCTGAGTGATACTCCACTGTCCAGTTTCTTTTTCCCCAGCACAAATCAGAGAGCAGTCAGAGAGGATTGAGGGAGTGTTTAGCAGCCCCTCACATCACATCCATCTGAAGAGCGGAGCCTTGAGGTGAACACAGCTCAGATCCTGGAGAGGATGGGAAAACAAAGATGCCCATCAGAGATGTGCAGCAGGAGTGGATCCTGTTCTCCCTCAGGCGGTGAGCCTGCTGTGGGAGGATTCAGGTTCAAGGACTCACACTTCATCTCTCTCTCTCTCTCTCTGCTTGCATCCACACTCTCTCTTTCTGTGCCATCAATCATGCAAAAGCAAATTCACGGACATGCGTAATGGTGATCTCTGGATAAAGACTGTCACGCGGATCATTAATTACAGATTGCTTAATTGATCGCTTCCCCSCGCCGACCCGGGGTTCTACATCTAGTCATGTCTGCACAAATTAATGTTGATCAGTTTACAATTTACACGTTAAATTGTTTTGTAAGATAGTACTTTAAAACAATACGTAACTCAAAGAGGACTTCATAGTTGTTCTTTTTTTAAGTCCCCGATCAGATCAGGAAGAGAGGATCAATCCCTGGACATTACAGCCACACAAGTCGAGCTTCACTCACCCAGCAGCAGCAGCAAACAGCGATTAGCAGGCAGCGTTGGCTCCGGAGCACTTTAACCTTCTTTATCCCCGGTCAGAATGGGGGGGGAATAAAAATAAATTTAAAAAAGTCGAGTCAGGCGGGTTTTTCTTCCCCCTCTCGATCTTCAGGTGACAGCAGCGGGGCGGTCGGATCATTTACATGCGGCTCTCGATGCTCCACTCCACCAGCGCCACGATCGCACCGGCTGGCTTGATATGGACGAATGACAGCGCTGAAGAAGGCGGAGGACGACGACGTGCTCGTTTCCGCACGGACCGTTTAGGGCGACGCACCGGCGTAGTCTCGCAGTTTCCTTCTGCCCTCTAATAAAATGGTTTCTCAGTGAGCCACGTCAAATGTGTTTTCAGTAAAATCATTGTTAAACATTTTCAAACGAGTAGATGCTAGAGTGACATTTATCACGCGGAAACGAAAGGCGGGCTATGCGCATGTGTCTGTTAGCAAAATATCTCATGAAACACTGGACCGATATCAGGGGAACACCGGAAGTAGTCATTAGGGTATTTTTATGTACTGTTTACATTTGGTTTTATCCTTGATGACCACCTCAGCTAATCAAGTTTAGCCAACACAAAAATAGCTAAAACCTAGTCACTTTTGAGCTAAATATGTGGACGTATATATGAGTCATCTCCAGCTAGTAAAGTGCCTCAAAATGATACTTGAGTAAAAGTACAAGCATCTAAAATGACTTTAGTAAAAGTTAAAGGCTTCTCTAAGACTATTACTTGAGTTAACGTCTTAAAGTATCTGATTTTTTTGTACCTAAGTATCAAAAGCCAACATACTTAAATATTAAAAGTAAAGACAAGTACTTAGATTTTCCAAAATGACATTTTTTGGGAGGTGTAAATGAGACATGTTGACCTGTCTGGTAACATAATATATGGTGAATTCCCTAAAAACATTTTTCTGAAGACCAGAATGGTTATAATGTATTAATACGTTAACTTTGAACATTTTAGGATCTGCCATGTCCTGCTGGCTGGAGATTTGTGTCGTGATATCATAAAAAACCAACAGGACGTCAGCAGGATTTATACTTCTCATTCAACCACAATTAAATCAACTCTTATCTGGGAGGTTTGACATATRTTGATAGTGTTTTAACAAGCCATAGTGAAAACAAACCAACACAAAATTGGAGTTACAACTTTCTTACATTATTTYGACATTACTTCTTACATTTACATTAAGAGAGAGCTGTTATCTTAAGGAAATAGAAATGTTTGYGAAACCCTGGTTTCATACGAGCCTGAAGGAGCGATCYACTTTAATCCAGGGAATAAGATTATGGAAGAGCATGGAAAATGAATTTAAAAATGGCAGATTCTTGTATATATTGAAGAGAATGAAAAAAATGAGTATTCTGGAGAAATATAAGTGAATTCATGCTAATTGTTTTTTGAGTTGTCTTTTTTTAAATTTTTTAATTCATTTTTAAATGTTTTAAGTTGTTTTAATTTTTGTTGTATTTTTACTTTTCTTTTGAACACATTTTGGGTATAAAAAAGGGGAGAATATTATAAGATATTCTTATGCAGCCTTTCATTTTATTTTATTTTATTGCATGTTTTTTTGTACTTTGTTAATCTGTGTTACAAATGAAATGAATGAACTACTACTACTACTACATTTGTTTTAATTGTAAGTAGAAAGTACAGATTGTATGAAAATGTAAGAAGTAGAAGTGAAATGTTGACTAAAAAATCTCTATATAAATGAGTACAATTCAAGTTAATTATACAGATACTGAGCAATGAAACTAACTGCTGAAGTCAAACTTGTCAGTAAAATAGCTCATGAATCACAGAACAGGTTTTATTAAAGTCACAGTTGTGTCATTACAAGTGATGAGACGAGTCATTCACTACATGTTCCCAGAACTGACAGATTTTGTTTTCAACACWGAGCCAAAATGGCTCCATCTTTTCTCAGCATCAGATTATCTGTTTAAAGCTGACACGAAAGGAATGAGATGTACATTCTTTAAAGAAAGGCTAGGGTTTTACTTTTTATCTGCTGCGTACTCAGAGATTTTCAAACTTAACTGCAAGTTTGCTACATGAACAACCATGTGTGAAAAATGAACCAGTGAATTAATAAGACATTAACATTTGTTTCCAACTGCTCCAGTAAATAAACAATATACTATCCTCCTTGAAGATCTAACAAACAAACATCAGGAGTGAATACACAGATGCTCCTTGGAAGAAGGGCCACCAAGGACACTTGAACTCATCACTGACATGCTGACTCTCTCAGGAACACCAGCAACAGCTGCTCCTTTTGGCAGCAGAGTCTTCCTCCCCTCACAGTCAATGTCAAACACACTTTTCTCTAACACAGCTTCAAATGCGAGCTTCCGTCATCAGAGGACTCTGATGCTTTAACATGAGATGTGCTGAGGAACAGAAACAACCGAGAACAAGTGTCAGGCACATGGATTAATGGTTTCTAAAGGAACCGCATCATTTCAAAGTGAAGTCAGATAAACAGATGGACACTCCTCCAACATGTCTGAAGACGATCAGTAAGGAACAATAAAGACAACTCTCAAAGATAATCTGTGTGAATTAGGCTTTGATTTACGATAAATTATAAATGCAAATACTGAAACAAACAATAGCTTTAATCACAAATCATAGAGGGTTTATGGGAGTTACATTTTTACTGACCTTATTCTATCAGGACAAACATGTTTTAACTCGTAAATATAATTAATACTAAAAGTAAATTAGTGTTTGGCAGATTATTTCTTTGTTGTAACAATGCCTCTTGGTGTTAAATCTTATAGTGGTCACCTGACTGGCAGCACCTGAATGTACCAGAAGCTCAGTTTAAAACAAAAACAGCAAAATAAGCTTTTTGGCAGAGAAGATTTGTCAAATTTTCCATGTACACAACCCACATACTCAGCTCTACTGCTTATCCCACAAATGCATGTTCCTTACAAATGTGGCACCATTTAAAATGAGAAATAAAAACTTTCCAACAGTATAAGATTTATTGCCAAGAAGCATTGTTACAACAAGGAAATAATCTACCAAACACTAAATGTCCTTACTTTTTGTACTAAGTATAGATGAAAGTTAAGGAAGTGTCTCACTGAACTGTAACTGCTGCAAGGATGGTTTTAAAGTCTCAAAAATGTCTCAAAACATTTGCAGGGGTTCTGACCCTCTTCAGTTTTTCCCCTTCTATTTTGAACATGCTTCAAATAATCTGGGACAYGTTTTCTCAGTATTGTGGCAGAGGCATCTCAAACTGTCTCAATCCAGCTTCCTAAAGYGACAGAGCTGTATTTTGACAGCCGCAGAAGAGTTCTCCATTATCTGAGATTACAGCTCCCAATGTCCAGATATAAAATCAAAACCAGTTTAAGTGGACTGAGGCAAGGAGAAAGAAGTGCTAAGATGGGCAACAAAACAATGTGCACGGCCAAAAATACAGGTTCGCAACTAGTGTGTGAAAAAGTACTCATAAAATCAGGCTCTGAATTTCAAAAACTGGACACAAAACGTGACCACACGSCTCACTGGTCGCAAATTATTAGAATTCAGTGAGACTCCAATTTTTGTCATTTTGAGTAACAAACCAGTCCCAGCCCAGTGAGAGAACAGGACTGTTTGTGTGTTGGTAAACGTCAGCATGACAAAGTAAAGCTCCTTTTATTACTAATTTTGACTTTGCTCCACACATTACACTGACAGACAACAATTAACTGAAGATAAATGACGTTGAGTTTGTCTTATCTGTTCAAGTATACGTGCACACAGCAAATACTGACTCTGTTTACAATGCCTCTGTACGTCGTGATGTAAAACYATGTGTTTTGTACAGTTCAGAGGTGTGCATGAGTTTGTTTCACATCAGATGATGGATACGCGATGCCGCTGGACAAACTGGTGCTGCAGCTCTCAGCGGTCGTCTGTGGTTGGAGCTCCTCCATCACTCTCCTCGCTCTCAGCTTGAGCTCCTCTGTATGGGGTGAAACACGGCTCTGTATCTGAGTAGAAACAAACATCCTCATTGTCTTATGTAAGCAGGGAGAAAACACCAATAAATGTACATTTAGAAGCTGGAATTGAATATAAAGGAAGAAGAAGAAATGTTCAAAATCAATAAAAGCAAAGATGGGAAGAAAAAAAAGGAGTTTGAATATGTGAGAACCAACATGAGTGAAACTACCTAAACATGTTACATCAGTGGGGTCTAATCCTGGTCCTGGAGGGCTACCATCCTGCAGRTTTTCAAAGTTTCTCTGCTCCAAAACACCTGATTTGAATAAATGAGTGATTAACAGGCCTCTGTAGAACTTGAAGAGGTAATTCAAKCACTGAATCAGGTGTATTGGAGCAGAGAAGTAAGCAAAACATGCAGGACGGTGGCCCTCGAGGACAGGGACTGGACACCCCACAATAAACATAAATATACTGCGAACAAAAAATAAACAAAGCCTAATATCCTCATGATTTTAACTGATTCACAGCAGACAGCAGTTTTATTACATACCTCCACTAAGCAGAGATCTCATACTGTCTTTGATTATGTATACTGTACTATTCTTGCAACACAAATAAAAAATGTTTATTTTACCTGACTGCAGTTAGCAGGAACAAAATATTAAAGCTGCCTTTAAGTGACAGCAGTTCCCCTTAAGCAAGTCTGCTTTAAGGAAACAGATTTTTATATCTAAAAGGTAAAGTTATGAAACTGTTCAGTGGTTTAAAAAAAGCAGCAGGAACAACACTGACGTACAAAATGCACTAAGTGGGAAGAGAACAGCTTGGAGTGCATAAAATCTGGTGTGAAATGAAAACAGTGGAAATACAACCAAACAATTCTGACAGTGAAGATCTTTATGATTTTGGGGAAGCAAACAGTTTTTTTTTTTGATAGGCTAAGTGTGTGGCGAAAACACAGCAAATTCTTCTTCAACAGTTTCTAGAACTGGTTTGTATAAAAACACACACAGACGCTGAAAGACAAGCGTGTGCACATATTTGGGTTAAATTTGCCAACAGCTGAACTTACAATCAAATAAAAAGGATGTTTGTGTGTCTTACTGTATTTATACACAAACACAAAGGCTACAAGATGCAAAAATCACAATGAAACACAACATAGCATCATAAATCTGCCCATAAAGCTGTGAAGTTTATTTTATGTCAGTCTGTAGATTAAAGCAGCAAAGATGATGGAGGAGAAAAAACAGGCTGTGATAGTGAAAAATATGGACTGAATCCAGCTTTGTTTAAAAAAAATACCAGTGCTTTTAAAAACGTGTGTAAACACAATGCATCAGAGCACACACACACACACACA
>NW_013952498.1:1277555-1279190 GCF_001266775.1 Austrofundulus limnaeus | reverse complement strand
CACACACACACACACACACACACACACACACACACACACACACACACACACGCCGTGCTGACACAAGCTGGCTGACACATTTGCATGCATTCACACGGTTCATGATTGCGTGGAACACACTGCTCTGGGAGCTGCAGTGTGTGCCATCATGCCATCATTCTGTCACTCCTCTGACTCTCAGCTCTTTACAGAATACTAAATGCAGTTCTGGTCCAATCCACAATGCAAAAACTCAGTCTACTCAATCTGACACACATGATGTTCAGGCTGTGTTTTATGACTGCGCCTTGAAGCAATCACAGACTGCAAAAGGTGACGAGGGTGACGACAAGAATGGAGTCCAGACGGTACAACTTAGGGAGAAATAATTGGTGTGATTCTGAAACAGAGATCACTTTATTAGAAATATGTGACACTGAAGGATCTTTTTTGACTGTTTAACTGAATTTTAGATATACACTTATATTTTATACTTTGTTGTTGATTTTAATCATTTACTTGAAACAGAGAAGTGCTGTGGAGTGGTTTTAATCATATTTAACAAAATGATCTGCATTTTTCTCTATTGGGCATGCCAAATCACAAACCCACTTTGTTTCCTGTGCTGTGCCTCAAGGATCCTTTCTGGGACCCATTCTTTTTAATTTATATATGGTACCACTTGGACGCATTATCTGCAGCTATGGGGAATCATTTCATTGCTATGCTGATGACACTCAGTTCTATCTTAAGCTGGGGAGCAATGCATCTGAGACCCCACCATTTTCCTCTTCTTCCTCACATTAAGTCCGTCTGGAGGAGATAAAGGCATGGACGCAACAAAGCGTCCTCCACCTTAACAGCTCAAAAACAGAAGTAATTCAAATTGGCACTTCAAATCAAATTCAGCAACAGAAAATTCTGAGTATTACTTTCTCTGATTAGAACATTCCACTTTCTAATACAGTCACCAATCTTGGTGTTATTTTTGACCCAAAGCTTCCCTTTGAAAGCCATATTAGGCATATTTGCAAAATTGAATTCTTTCACCTCCAAAATATTGCTAAACTTTGGTCTACACTTTCCCTCACTGACAGAAAAACTTGTCCATGCCTTTGTCTCCTCCAGACTTGATTATTGCACTGCTCTCCTCACTGGAACCTCTGTGAAGAACATACAAAAATTACAGCATGTTCAGAATAACACTGCCAGGATTATGATGGGGGTGTGCAAATTTGAACACATTACCCCTGTTTTCATTTACTTCACTGGCTGCCCGTTTCTGCTAGGATCAACTACAAAATCTCCCTACTCACTTTTCATTGTCTGCACAGAAATGCACCATCTTACTTACATAATCTCCTCACTCTTACTGTCCCTCACACACCCATCACTCCTCGAATACAAAACTTCTCCACATTCCCAAGACTCGCACCCACACTAATAGTGACCGGGCCTTTTCTGGTGCTGCTCCTCGGCTGTGGAATACCCTGCCTCCTCATCTGAGGGCTTTATGGACAGTGGCAGGCTTCAAAACAGGTCTAAAAACATTTATTTTTACGCAGTGTTTTTAATGATTTCCTTTTAATTAATGCGCTTTGCTCTAATCTTTTAATGCGAAATCTGTATTTTATTTTATTAATTGTTTTATTGATT
>NW_013952498.1:1270788-1275488 GCF_001266775.1 Austrofundulus limnaeus | reverse complement strand
TTGTTGTTGTTAGAGGTTTCCATCTTAAAATATGCATCGCTCCAACAGTATAAACACATATTTTACACGTTAGAGATGTTTACTTCCTTGTTTACTATGACACCATATCTAGGCTGGGACTTGGCTCTGGTATAAAGCTTTTAGTCACGTGTTGTTTGGGGTCATCTCCTCAAAGTCCGTAGAGGATGGGAATCCAGGAAATGGTACAGATCTGAGTTTTGTGTGGTAAACTCTGCATGTTTGTAAATAATCGATCTCCTGCACATCATTTGGTCTCTCTTTTGAACATGATGTTTCACCAGTGTTGTGATAATTGAGCCGAAAATACCAACCCTGACCAGATTAATTTTCATTACTTGCAGAACAAGTAATGAAAATGAATCTGGTCAACCAACAAAACATTGGTTGAGAAACAGACATTTGCCACATAGCAAAATTTGTTTGGTCCAGTTATGGCCTGCACAAAGCCCAGATACCCCAAAGAATGACAGCCTTTTGGTGGACCAGATGTGGTTTGTCAGAAGTGGTCCATGCTTGGGCCAGCACACAAAAAAACAAAAAATAACCAGGGGTCGGATTTATAAAGTTTGCGTACGCACAAAATGAGCCCAGAAACTTGCGTCCGCCACTTTTCATGCAAAGGTTGTGATTTATAAAATCCAAACTTGGCATGAAAATGTGCGGTCCCTCAGCCAGCTCTAACCCATGTGTACGCTCATTTTGGAGACAATGTGTAATGACCATTGTCAGATATTTAATTTAACTTCATAATCAGACTAGATTTTAGATAGACTTTAGCTTTCTTAACAGTATAATTTACGCTTCTGCTGCTGAGCCATAAGGACCTTTGAAATAAAAACTTAAATCTTAAATAAAAGTTCACACATCTCCATTCATCTTCTTCCTCCTCAGAGGACCCTGACCCAAGGACCCCTCCCCGACAAGAGACATTCCAACAGAACGACAGCAAAAAGCTCGGTTATAGTCACACTTTGGGTACTCACTGGGCACGCCCTCGCCAGCATGGATGTGTTATAAAAGATTCACTTTTTAATATCCGTATTTCTCACACTTGCGGGGCTGTGGGGATGTGTGAGGGGGTGAGGAGAAAGTCAGCTGCAGATAACAGCAGGCAGGAGGGGAGGACGGGGGAGAAGAGCAGTGAACTTAACTTTATCTGACTTATTTAATTTTATTTACTGCTTTTATTGTCCTGCAGGCTCTGAGAGAAAATTAATTTCAAGCTGAGTTTTTGGTAAAAATCGTTAAATTACTCTAAACATCTGTAAACCTGCAAAATGAGGGAAAACCTGTGTAAATTACAGACAATCAGTTCACGTGAGCAGCTGTCTGTCAGCACCTGTCATCATCAAGAGGCATGATGGAGCGTGTCTGAACCAATCACTTCTTTTGACATTGATCACTGACTGATTTAAATACATCTTAACATTCATGAGGTACTTTGCATTGACTGTTTATGGTTGAATGTGGGCGTGTAGAGGGTAGAACCTGAGGCGGGACCTTGTGTGCAAACTCTGAGGTGAAGCTGTGATCTATAAATGAAAGGTGTGCAGAAACATGCGTACGCACGGTTTTATAAATCTGAATTTATTTTTTTTTTGTCGTACGCCATTTTCGCCTTTGGCCGTACGTTCACTTTTAGTATGGTTTCCACGCAATCTTTTACAAAGCTGACCCCAGGCCAGTTGTCACATTTGAGCCACATAAACCAAACCACAGTCAGGCCAGTTGTGGAATGTCATCATAAAAATAATGCCATCAATACCACACCTGGCCCACACCTGGTCGACAAACCACTTGTCATGCCAGTAGTCAGCCAGCTTGTGGCCCACACCTGTCTGCCATGTGGGTATTTTGGTCTAAAAGCTTTGCATTGAGCAGATTTCAGAAAAAAGCAGAGGAAATTGCATGAAGCCAAAAGGTGAAGATGGTTGATCATGTTTTTGCTCATGTATTGTATGTCTGTGAAATATCTCATAAACCACTGAATGGATTTTAATTAACTTTCAGGGAATAGTTTTTAAATATAAATCTGACGTTTATTACCTTTCTAGTTGCTGCAATTTAAGATGGCCACCACAATTAATCAATATTAGCCACTAGATCTGCACAATGTATCGCAATGTACGTGTGCACAACAGTCACACTGCGGGTCCTGCGATGTCGGAGAGAAATTAAATCAATGTGTTATCTTGGGACTAAACCACTAAACGGTTGCAATATAGCTTTTATTTTGACAGGTTACTTCGTCTGGAAGAAGCAGAACTTTCTTTTTGTTGTGAAACAAAATGGCAACATTTTTCAGAGAAGTGTTGTCGAGCTGTGGAGGAGGACGACGAGTATCTTGACAAAAACGAGGAAGATGAGCAAATTCGCAAAAAACTGTAGGAAAAGAGGTAAAGTACGGTTATTAAAGCATGACAGAAACAGAAACTAAGGTAGACACAGAGGAAGCACGTTAGGTGGTAAAATACAATCCACGTAGATAGAAGGAAACATGTTCTCAGGTCCCAGCACAATAAAAGCAAGCAATAACAGATGACGAGAATAACTCTCAAATACAGACAACAAACATACTTGTAACATGAATAAGATCGGTGCAGGTTTATGGCCAATAAGATGGCAGCAGAACTTAATGTGTTATTCAAGCCATCTGTTGAAAATTCCAGGGTTTTTCCATGTCACACGGTTAGAAAAAGAACAATATCTTGCAGCCCTTTCACCCAGCACAAAAATGTCTAATAATTCTACAGATACTGAGCACAAATGCAGTAGTAGCTGAGAGCCATCCTGAACACATATTTTGAGTGACATCTCGCTATATCACAAGATAAGCTTTTTACAATTTTTTCTATCTAAAATAGTATTTGCCATTTTGGCACAGTTGTTGCACGAGAAAATGATGTAAAACACACAAAGAATAGACAGTTGAGACGTGACATGTGGCTAATGATCTAACTAACCATGATTTTCACCTGCTGTTCACATCAGGTCATTAACACCCTGTTGTGAAAACTCAGCTTTGCATTTCAAATCCAAGTTATTAAACAGAGATCCCCAACCTGCGTGTGCATTTAATCTGTCTAATAAAGCAGTGGTCATAAATTATGTCAGCCAATAATTTACATCTTTCAGCTGCCCAACAACACGTCAGCTCTTTCTACTGTAATCCCAACACTCGGTCTTTTGTATATTTTCCACCTTTGCTGTTTCTACCTCAAAGTGTCTGTGATTTGAACATTTAGTAAATCATACTGACCAGGGCTGTGCCCATTTATACAATAAAACAATGTCTGAGTGATAAAAACGACATCATGACACATTTATGTTGCCTAACGTGCACAGCAACACATCGTTTACATGCTGACGCTTGGAGTGAAAAGCAGAGAGCAGCACCTCGACCATATGGCTGATACAAATATAATGGGGTTGTTTTAGTGTCGAGATAATAATGTTGTCTGTAGTCTGGGTCATGTGCTGCTGCATCAATAAGGAACAGTTTGTTTACAAGAGGATAAACCTCCAGCAAAGCACAAGATCTTAGAAAATGTGCAAGAAACTGTTACAGCTTCAGGTGGAAACTAAAAAAGCTCATTTGATGAAATAAATAAAAACATTGTGATGTAGAAACAACTAACAAGGTCAAATAATGAGAAATAAATACATGACTTTTTATTCCGACTGATCTTTCAATGACAGCAAAACTCAGAACTTTGTGATAATTACCATTACATATTGTAAGGATTTTGATATAATTAGTAAGTGATTTAAAATATAAAAACTAGTATCCCACAGTGTGTTTGAAACATGCCAACGTTATTTGTAACGACTCGGTCTACCTGTGTAAGAAGTGACCTCAGGACCTGAGCCGCCTCCTGGCTGAGCTCCTTCACCCCGCTCCTTTCTATCATCCCCATCAAATGAAGCATGTCTGACTCCCCCAGCACAGCTGTGCTGCTGTACTGCAACATCTGTAAACAAGACAAACATCTGTAAACAAGACAAACATCTGTAAACAAGACAAACATCTGTGAACAAGACAAACATCTGTGGACAAGACAAACATCTGTGAACAAGACAAACATCTGTGAACAAGACAAAAATCTGTAAACAAGACAAACATTTGTGGACAAGACAAACATCTGTAAACAAGACAAACATCTGTGAACAAGACAAACATCTGTAAAGAAGAAAAACATCTGTGAACAAGACAAACATCTGCAAACAAGACAAACATCTGTAAACAAGACAAACATCTGTAAACAAGACAAACATTTGTGGACAAGACAAACATCTGTAAACAAGACAAACATCTGTAAACAAGACAAACATNTCTGTAAACAAGACAGACATCTGTAAACAAGACAAACATCTGTAAACAAGACAAACCTCTGTAAACAAGACAAACATCTATAAACAAGACAGACATCTGTAAACAAGACAAACATCTGTAAACAAGACAAACATCTGTAAACAAGACAAACATCTGTGAACAAGACAAACATCTGTAAACAAGAAACATTTGTGGACAAGACAAACATCTGTAAACAAGACAAACATCTGTAAACAAGACAAACATCTGTGAACAAGACAAACATCTGTAAACAAGAAACATTTGTGGACAAGACAAACATCTGTAAACAAGACAAACATCTGTAAACAAGACAAACATCTGTGAA
>NW_013952498.1:1265663-1270742 GCF_001266775.1 Austrofundulus limnaeus | reverse complement strand
GCAAGCATTTGTGGACAAGACAAACATCTGTAAACAAGACAAACATCTGTAAACAAGACAAACATCTGTGGACAAGACAAACATCTGTAAACAAGACAAGAACAGCTGCATAAAGACATTTAAAAACAACAACATACAATTCTGCACTACAGGAGAAGGCAAAGCGAATGCTTTCAAAAGTTAAAACTCATTCAATCATCTTCATGCAACGTGCAGTAAACTAAGTAAATCAGATTTATATTATTAAATGGTGTAAAAAAGCACCAATCTACACAGCAAATACGAGTTTTTGAGTTCTTGGCAGCAGGTTTGTTGTTCCAATCATTTTGTATTACTGCCAAACAATGTAGGCTTTCTTTTGTCTCATCATTTAATCCAAGATTTATTCCATAATTTGCAATTAAATCTATCAGAAAAAAAAAATCATTCAGTACATAAAACTGTTGGCAGCATAAAATGGTAAACAGTCTCTAATTAATCTAAATATGTGCAAATTTGCTTTTGCTACTCTGCTCACCATCTTAACATGCTTTTTAAATTTAAATGCAAGTCGAAAATAAGCCCAGATATTTAACCTCTCAACCTGCTCAATATTTTGATAATTGGTCCTGTTACATTTGGTTAAACATATTTTTGTGATATGAGTTAAGGATTGGAGGTGTGTTATTTATCATTCAACATGCCCCAAAAAAAAAAACAAAATAAAAGAACAGATTGACACTATAAAAAATCTAAATAAAATCTGACTAAGATAAAAGAAAAAGTTCACGGAACAATGTATTTCCTGTCAAGATCTAAGGCTATAATAATTATTAGAGCAGTGGTCCTTGTGTTTCACTGTCCTGCATGTTTACATGTTTTCCTGCCTTTTATAACACCTGACCTAAATGAAAGGGTCATTAACAGACTTCTGCAAAACACATGCTTAGAAGGTAATCTAATCAACTGAGTCAGGTGCTTTAAAGCAGGAAAAACATCTAAACATGCAGAACAGAGAGCCCTGAGTTTGACATTCGGGAACCCCTATTATAAAGGATCAGTGTGGTTTGGCTGAGAGTTGTAATTTAAAAATATATGATTAAATAAAATTGGTGTCATGATCTGTGGTTTCACCTCTGACCTGATAGCAACACTGCTCCTTCCTAGCTGTCCTGGTTTCTCATTTTGTCCTGCTTTTTTTTAATCTCCTGTCCTGCAGAGCCTTTCGTTCATCATTATATATAGCTAACGTTGCACTAGTTTGTTCAAGTCTACACTGAGGTTCTCACAATAGTATCATGTTGACAATAAGTTGCTTAATAAGCAAACCCTTATTTCATCTCAGAAATCCTGGCTGTGAAAAAACAAAAGGTCCCACTAGTTCTACCTTCCCAGCAGTCACCAAGTAAAACATGAAAGTGTTTAGAAGCACCGCTCCCAACAGAAAACATAGTAATTTTCTTTAATTGTGATGTATCACCTTGTATTGGTCTGCATAACGCAACATTCATCCTCATTATCCCTGCTCTTAATGCTTTAAAATGATTTCCTCATTACGTTTTAATGTCAACCAGTCGTTGCTGTGTGAAAGATTATCAGAGATTATTGTTGATCTGAGTGAAGTGTGTGTAAAGAAATCTCACGAGTGTGACGAGTCTGAGAAGAGCCGGATGCAGAAGGTCTCTCTCTCCTGAGCTGAGCAGGCAGCGCAGGAGGAACCGTGACCACGGCTGACAGGCAGCATGCTTGGCTAAAAAAAAACAAAAAAAAACACACCGAACAAATACGAAGACAAATAAGAAGTCAGAAGGGCTAATACAGATGAAGTGGATTTATTTAGACTCTTTTCTTCCTGGTGTTATTACTAAAACTACCAACAATCTGCAGAGACAACAGTAAACAGGAACTCTGCCACATCAAGGACAGAAACTATGAAGAAAAATATTTAAGTAGAATTCCAGGTAACACTTATAATAACTACACCTTATTTAGCCTTACTTAATCATTAATAAATGGTTAGTTAACCATGAAAACATCATTAATTTAGAATGATTCATATTTAATACAATAGAAATTAAAACATTTAACAATAAAAAATATATAAAATAATGAATAAAACTTTACTTAAAAAGTATTTGTTATTCATGTATTATTGGTTGGAGCAGGGGTGCTAAAACTTCTTCTGCAAGAGCACCAAAATGAAAATCTATTCGAGGCTAAATGCAATAACATAATACATGAAATACAAATACTTTTTTAGTAAAGTCCTTTTATGTACGTTTTTATGATTAAACTAGCAGTCATTGCAATAGCCCATGATTTTTTTTGTTAGTTTTACTTTTTAAGCCTTGCACTTGAAGAAAGTCTGACATACGCTCAGGCAACAAAGGCTCATGGAACATTTCATATATTAATAAAATTTGAGTATTTGTGGTCTTATAGCGTGTAAAAATGGACGTGTGCTTAAATCTAATCTAAATGTATCTTGTAGTGACTTGTATTTCGTGTTTAAATTTTAGCACCTCTGGGTTAGAGAATGTTTGAATTGTTTAGGATTTCAGTTTGATTTTTACAGGGGAAAAGGAACTTGTTGTCCTTCAGGGTTTTGTCTACACCAAACTTTTTTTCCTTTAGAGCTACTTTTGCAAAAATGAAATTGTCCAAGAACTATCAAACCATTGGAATAAGCTTGTTTTGCACAAAAAAAAAAATCATTGTTTTCAGTTCACATGAAACTACCACAAAAAAGACAGAATTTACTTGAATGTGCGTTTTGTGTTTATCCATTTATATTATATTGTATTTCACACTATTAACAGGGTTTAACTGCGACAGATTCGTGCACAAATAACGTCGTGTGACGGGTCTCTGATATTTTGTTTCTGCATTGTTGACTCCAGTGGGAAGAAACCCCGTGCAGTGACATATAAAATAGAATAGAATAGACTCGAGAGTAGAGAATAGAATATACCTCAGCGGGATTGGTTTCCCAGGAGAAAACAAACACCAAACAACCACGTAAAAGCATGTCGTTTGCCGATCGACCATACTGAGCCCTAAACTGTTTGATTGTCAACCAAGAGGAAGGGACATCTATAGATTGATTGGAATTAAATGAAAGTTTGGTCGGCCAGTGACAAATTAAATTTAGTTTCTCCTAGCTTTTCAAAAGCCCTGAAGAGCTACTTTAAATGAGCTCAAGAGCTGCTAGTTGGAGACTCCTGGTCTGCATTAAGAAATTTGTAAAAAAGCATAAACAGTCTTCACTTTAGAAGGGTTCACAAAAAGACTTAACTACTAACAACTGCCTTAATTACTGATGCTAATTAGTCAAATTTTTATTTTCTTTCATTTCATTTCATTCATTTATTGTTTATTTCAATAGTGACAAGTGTCAAATATTAACAACATACACTACAACATTTATAGCCAGAGCTAATTTGCAATGCCCGTCCCTAGATGGGCTTTTAGCACCATTTATTTGACTTTTTGTAATTTAACAGTCAAAAGTGCAGCATTGTGCATGCTGGGTGCTGTTTTTGTGCACCATGCAAATTGCGCTCATGTGCTCGGTGCCACGTTGCAGTTTTTGTGTGCAACGCATATCCCACATTTGTGGCCTGTATTTATGTGGGTCAGGTGAAGTGTGCTGGTTTTGTGCGCCACACACATGATGCGTGAGGGCAAGCATATTTATTTACAAATTATCATCACTCACTTTGAGCCTGTTTGGTACCTGTAACTGGGCTTTTTCTTTTAAGGAAGCCCAGCAAGGAGCTTAGACAGTTGACTGAGGTTCGCAGCAGCAACTCGTGTTTCTGCAGAGAAAAAAAAAACAAAACAAAACCATGAGATTTCAACCGTGTAGAAATGGGAGTAGAGACAAAATATTCAGACTTTTCAAAGCACAGCAACGTCTAAGCTGGTCCGCAGCACATTGAGTTTTATATTAAAGGAGACATATCCTGCTTTTAAATCCTTTTAAACATTTAAATCATTCAGTTGGGATCTATATAAACTGGAACTGCAATGCTTTGGTCTGAATTCCTCCTTATTGTAACTCCACAGGCCCCTCTTTCACCCCTTTTCTGTGGTGAGTGTCAGATCAACTCGTTTTGAGGCTGTCTCTTTAAATCCAAACAAGGCTCTTGAAACCCCGCCCCACCACCCGCTTCCAGATCGGTCTATTCCAGTTTGATAGAGGGGTTTACGACTAAACAGAGGCACAGCAAATTTTTRATTACAAATTAATTTAAATATGTCAGCAACAGAAGACTTGTCCATCCAGAAAAACTATAAAAAAGTGGATTTTAACAATATGGCCCCTTTAAAGGTTGTTGCATGCATGTAGTCATTTAAAAACAGATAGAAAATTAAGCTTAATAATATGACTTTGAAAGTACATAAATGTCTTCCCTAACCTAACCAAAATGTTTCTAAATGCTAATCAATAAAACACACAAAAAGGCATCACAGAGTGATTAAAAACTATAGAAGCTGAGGTCCATGAGTTACTTATATTTTAAGCGACATGATTACCATAACAAAGCTCGCTAGTTTGTGATAAATGATTCAAATCAGAAGAAAACAAATGCGGGTCATGCTCTTGTTTCATTTCGACAGCTGCTAAAAACTGAAGTGACAGATGGTAAACTGGGATAACCTGGCATGACTTCAGCAGCTGCATTCACCATCAGAGTTTTTCTGAGGGAGCGCTAGCTTAAGTAGAAAAGTGGAAGACAGTCAGCCTCTCCTCTGCCTACTCTGATTGCTGCTGTAAAACTTCAGCTAATGTTCAGACGAACCAGACACTCTACTTCTCCACACAACATTTTATCTCATGACTCTAAAGCTATAACTTTCTCAAAAGATACTTGAATCACCATAAAAATATTCATTTTACCGTTATAAAGCCTTTATCATGAAATATGTTTTGCGCAGCAAACTCATGTAGCTGTTACACATTCTGTCGTGCTCCTGTTTTGCATAAAAATGTCATACTGTAAGAAGCCACAATAATGTACGTGCACAAACTAAACAACAGATGCAGGAGCACACACACACACACACACACACACACACACACACACACACACACAC
>NW_013952498.1:1256478-1265597 GCF_001266775.1 Austrofundulus limnaeus | reverse complement strand
ACACACACACACACACACACACACACACACACACACACACACACACACACACACACACACACACACACACACAGCTCCACGCAGACACGTGCTCACCAACGAACGGAGATGCATTCAGAAACAAAAGCGAGAACAAGAAGGTGACACTAGAGAGAGCAACTGAGCGAGATTTTAATAATGCATGTGTCTCCCACAGCGTCAGCGCTGACAGTGAGCTCTGTGTGGTGTCCAAAAATACTGAAATGGGCTAGACGGATATGTAGGATGTCAATGGAAAGTTATGCATTAATCCATAAACAGAGAGGAGGTGATAACACAAGAAAACTCAATGGGATTACTGGGACAGAGGGACGGGGAGTGGAGGGGGTGAAGTGGTTAACGGGTGGAGTAAAGACAGGTGAGATGAAGCGGTGAAGAAAAGTGGAGAGGAGACRAACTCTGGAGCCGCAGTGGTTCCTTCTGCAGCTAAACCACAGAATCAATAGGAAGCAGAGAGAAATTCAGGAAGAGGGCTTTGGGAGCAGTTACTCATATCAGCTGCAGAGCAGCAGACTACAGAGCGCTGAAGCACAGAACTCAGTTCAACAATACGGTCTTTTAGAGAAAGCAAAGATGCCTCTGGTGTGCATCTAGAGGCTGGCATGCTGCTGCACTGGCACACGACTGCAGGTTTAACTAGAAGGTGGCCAGCACATGGCTGCAATAGTTTATAATCTCTGAGAAGTYCTTTCCTGCTTTTTATTATAATTTATTGAGCTGTGTTTCTGTAGCCCTGTCATGCTCCTCCTATGGAAAAAAAAAAACCTCCCCACCCCTAAATTGAAATACCTTCGAAAACCTGATGTCATTTAATTATTTATCTGTACAAGAATTTYACATATATAATCATCTGATAATGGTAGGGGAAACACTGCATTCTGTAAAAGAACACGTTTTATAGTTTTACCTTTTACATTTGTTTATTTTGCTGCATTGAATCATTAATTTAAATTGATTTTAAATCTAAATTCATATTAAATGAAGAAAAAATTTTTTTTTACTCCAAGATACTTGAGGCATCCTGATTTCTGTAGTGCTCCTTCTTCTAGACCTAACCTAAATTCAATTCACACCTTAGTCCTAAATTAACCCCCCACACAAAACCAGCCTTTAAACTCATGGGGACCAGGCTTTGTCTTCATAAAGCACAGTGGGTCGTCCTCACAAGGCTGTGTGCACCAGGAAAATGGTCAAAAATCATCCCCACCAGGTAACAAAAACATGTAAACACACACACAAATATCAATAACTCCACATAGAAGAACCTGTAAAAGAAGTCCACTGAGAGCAGTTAAGAGACACTCTGCGCCTGTGGAGCCAAGCGGGTACAACGTGCTGTCTTCGTGCCCCAGGGGCCTCACGCCGGCAAGTCCAGAACAAGTGTTGAGACGCACCACTGCTGATGCCAGGTCAACATCAAGCAGAGCCTGCAGCAACTTCAGGTAGCTGACTGCAAGGAGAAAAAGAGAGGGATGTGAGAAAAGCAGGGAGGAATTGTGGTATACTTAAAAACACACAAGAGGCAGAGAGAGCAAGGAAATGTAGAGGAAATGGCCACATGAGAAACATGTTTACAAAAAAAGAGAGTAAAGGGAAAAAGTATTAGGGTGTACAAAGAAGGAAGAAAATATAAAAAGGTAAAATAGAGGGTAGAATCTAATAGAAATGTAGGCACGGTGGAAAACAGCAGATAATTTTTCAACTGATATGACAGAGAGAGCAGCTAATAAGTTAAAGATATCAGAGCCAAGTATAGATTGTGAGAGACAGGATTGAAAGAGGATAAACTAGACTGAGACACTGGTTTAGAAGGAGATAAAGAAAAAGGCACGTCTAAAAGAGTCACTATAACAATAGATCCAAAACAGAGTAGCCATCCATCTGAAACATACTGCTACGTACACGGAGATTAAAAGGTCTCTGAGGTAGTTTGGGGGGGAGGATGGGGTAATTAGTGGCAGCAGAAAAGAGAGCAACAAAATAAAGGTACAGAGAAGTAAAGGCAGAAAGGAAGACAGAGTATACAGACAGAGAGGAGGATGAGTGAGCAAAGAGGGACCGGTAGAGGGGAAAGAAAAAGAGACAAGGAAGCAGAAGGAGGGAGCCCATACATCACAGTGACCCTGACAGGCCACTTATCCAGCTGACAGACAGAGACACAGCAGCAGCAGGGATGATCGGTCTACCAGTGCTGCAGTGGGATGTGGGGGCACATAATATAATGAGTGTGTGTAAAAAGCAGGCATGGGGTTTGGGTAACTCCACTGAAGAAGAAGAAGCTTTGACAGTCACTTTGAAAGTGTGGGACTAAGTAGAGGAAAATCCCCATTAGTATCTTCTGATTTATATAGGTTGTGTTTCAGTTCAAGGTTGCAGCCAACGTAGAGTGCAATTGTCGGCCGACAAATGCGGCTGACAAAACCCCAAAAACGTAGGCAGCATCTGAGTATCCTACACAGCACATGATGCCCCAGGATTCATTGCATCGTCAGAAAACTAAACAAAAAAACTAAGTCGGAGGAGATTTTTTTTATAACGGCAGAGTAAGGTTGGGCGACATAGGCAAAAAAAAAATCATGATTTATTTTGGTGGACAGATTCATAGAAAAAACACCTCAGTCCACCTTGTAGCTTCACCCCCACCCTGCCAAACTATTTACTGGGGGAAATCCCCAGTCACTCTGCATGCTGTCATTAATTGTGTTAATCGTCAAATGCCACAAAATAAATAAATTAATGTTTTACTGACCATTAATTTCACACTATACAATTTTTCCCAACCCTATGGCAGAGTTTGAACATTTATCACGGACTGAAGAACTTGCTTTGAAATGAACGTTTAGCACCTTAGCTGATGACATTTTTTGCTGCAATGAGATGTTAAATACAATGCAATTACAAGTATTGATACTGGAGCTCAACCCAAATTATGAAGGTTTTTTATTTAGCTACGTGTAACGTTTTAATAATACTGAAATTTGTGAAGTCAAGAAGACAACTGAGGGCATATAATATAAAACATGGCACCATGGTAATGGGGCAGCATGTGACCATGCAAACAGATCATTCGTAGATTAGACCATCTCATTTCACAGCTGTTTATGCAACCTACATGAGCGGCCTACGGCCCACATAGGGTGTGACCTACGTAGGTCGCAACCCCAAATTGAAACACAGCAATGGTAAAACAGTGAAGCAATAATGCCTGATATTTACCAACTTTTAATGCCATGCACTCAGCTATTTAGGTTTTATCTAACCTTGTATGTGTCTGCAATTACTTTAGGTCCATGTGGATCAGAGTAAAAGCAGAAAACACAAACCCACAGAGAAAATGAAGGTGAAACATGGATGACGATTTCACATTTTCTTTTTTTWAAATAAAACCCATCATTAATCATTGAACTGATTCAACATCTGCTCATTTTCAACAGATCGAATCTTCAAAACAATATGTAAAAAATAAATTAGTTGTTGCTACCCAGTAGGAGATTGTCTGTGTTTCTTTTCTGAAGAAGAAGTCGCTGCACAGCTGTGTCCAAACTCCAACTGATGGTCTTTTGGACCTAAAAAAACCCCCCCACAAAAACAGAGAGAAAACCAAAAATAGAACAAGATTTAGGCTCAAAACAGGGCAAGTCAGGAAGTATCATCCCTCCTGTTTGAACAGAGAAAAAAGAAAATAGGACATTTTTCTGCATAACAAATCTTTACTCTGATATGTATCAAACAAATGCAATCATTMTGTATTCTGAACCCACATCTGGCTCTGTTCTGCTGTAGGTTTTTTTGTCTCGTCCTTGACTGCGTCTTTGCTGTGTGGAGTTCAACCCTGGAGTTGTGATAAGAGTAATCCTGAGCTGCAATGTGTACCTGAGTGGAGTGAAGGCGCTGCAARGTAATGAGGGAGGACAGGAGGAGATGGCTGCAGCTCAGCAGAGCTGAAGGAGGACAGACTGACAGAGGTGGGGATGGAGCTGAGCAGGAGATGACTGTCTGCAGCTGGTCCATCAGCCCAGTGTTGGAGAGCAGCATGGAGACAGCTGGGAAGAAGAAGAAGAAGAAGAAGAAGAAGAAGACACTGTGTCATCACACATACAGCAGATCTGTCCTTTTTATGTTAATGACATGATATACAAGGACAGATGTCCCAGCAAATGAACATTATAACTGAGCAAATTTATTTTTTATATGCTGAGCAGATGAGAAGAGAGGTGCACTGGAGCTGGCACAGGAGGTGCTCCCACAGGAAGCATAGATGGACGTTGTGACAAAAATAATCAGTGACTAATCTGCGACTAATTGAGAAAATATCGCAGATCAGTCAACTATTAAAATTGTCATTAGCTGCAGCTCTACCTTGCAATTAGTGCCATGTGATGATGTATTTTTGTGTACAAGGAAAGCCAGAAAATGCAGAACAAGGCCACAACACTGGCTACATCCAAGTGCAATTGTCATCTATTAATCGTCATATTGATCGTTCMCAGCTAAATGACACTAATAATCGTGAGTAATTTTATGCAAATATCGCCCAACCCTAGTTCGTAACCACAGAGCTGGAGCTCTCGGTGGAGTAGGCAAATGATTCAGATGTAAGAAAATGCAGTGCTCCATAGGAGATATGGAACGGCTTCTATATGTGACTGACTTCAAACCAGCCCTGAGGTCCTCCAGCAGCTGAAAAAGGGCATTGCTGGAAAGACAATATTTCTCCCCTATTTTTATTTCTGACAGTCCAAATACGTTGACATGCATGCACATAGAACATTCTCTCTTCATCATCTGTCACTGTACCTATGCCTCCTTCGTGCCACAGTGATAGCAGATATTGGTTCATAACATACCAGTTTACATTCAAACCTGACAAATATAGATGCAAAAACAGCACCCGCAATCGGTTTCAGGTTTGATAAATCACACTGCAGGTGCTAAATGATTACATTTGCATATTTTCCTCCCAGTATTTGCGTGTTCTAATAATCATCATATATTCTGCATAAGCATGAAGGCAAACACTCAATATTTTGATAGATGCAGTCCTCGGGGAACACTGTTAGTAGATCAGCTTTGTGTACACTGATCCAGTTTACACGTTTTTCTACACGCAAGCATTTAGCAGATCAGACCATTAATGACTCTGATAATTGGTATTGACAGTATTAACTAGTTACTGTTGATGCTCATCTTTTATTGGGTAAGGCGGCTGTGATGTAGAAGCTGACTTGGGACAGGAAGGTCACAGGTTCAACTCCCTGCCATGCCCACATGTCGTGGTGTCATTGAGCAAGACGCCAAACCCCCAGCTGCTCCCCGGGCACTTAAATAGCTGCCCGCTGCTCCACTTGGGTGATTCTCACATGTGATGGGTCAAATGAAAAAAAWWTTTTTTCTGCTTGGCCTTCAGAGGGGTCAGACGCTTTTGCTTTCTCTCCCGTACCAGTCCCTCCTTTCCTGCTTCRCAGCTTTTTCAAGCCTTTCTTCTACCTGTCATCAAAAATCAAAAGGAAATATGGATTTGGTCAATTGGTCTCTGAACGCAATCGACACTATTTTGTCCACACTGAGATTGGAGCGAGGGGAACATAGCTGTACCAGTAGAATGGTTGCTGCTGGTCAGGTCACTGGTTCTTAGGGGCGGAACCTCATCTGTTTGGCGCCACTTTCCATTGAAGACGTGGAAGATTTGCACATATTTGGATTTATGATAACTGGATTCCTGCTAATCGGCTGTGGAGGAGTCCTGGCTTATCAGAAAATGAAAGCGATCCTGGCAGCAGTCGGGCCTGTGTGAAGCTGTCAGGAACCTTGGATGGAATCTCCYGTACTGGAAACGCACAGACTCAGATGCTGGGGGATTTAAGTCGCAAACTGGATGTGATTCTGACAAGAATCGCAGTTCAGCAGCGTGCCCGTGAGGAGTAGGATTACACCTGGGTTAAGTTTCAGATGGAAAGAGAGGCGAGGAGGTGATGATATTCGGAACATTCGGCATTTTTTTTTGCCATTACAGAGATGCAGTTACAGACTTTAAAGCAGCAAGAAATTCAAGGCTGCTTGTACCAAAACAATTACGTTTATCATTCGGATCCCTGCAGCTGCTGACCTTGGGCTCGGCAGTGATTAAAACTTCTTTGGATGACATGTGAATGAAGGCTTGTTTCCCCACATCATCCGTGGGTGGTCCAGTCCGGAGGCCACGGTGGTGGCGACAGAACTGAACTCTGATAGGCTGAACTTGGGATGATAACAACTTGTTTTGGACTCTGGAGGTCTCTGATTGGTTCCAGCATGGAGTATTAAACTGAAACGTCACCAGCTCCGCTGCATCCCACCCCATACAATGTGACCCCCCCCACCCYAGATGTCCTGCACTGAGCGAGTGTTTTTTTTGAGTGTATGATTCTGTGTTTCTGAGTAAACATAGGATCAGAGCATCATTTTTTAACTAATCTTTCCTACTGTGTGTATTCCAAGCTGCAAAAGGTAGCGCAACCATGTTGTGAATGATCTGATCATCCGTTCTCCCCAATGTTTGTTATGTGTGTAATAAGAATGGGTGTTCTAAACTGCTAATTCCTACTCTGTGTTTATCACTGACAATGGCAATAAAACTGATTCTGATTCTGAAATGCAGAGCACGAATTTAGTCATTGTATAGGAACATGCATCAATGACAAATAATGTACATTTACATTTTGGACTGAGGAGTTTTCCAACTATATGGCCTCATTTTTACACAATAGACACTCATCCAAATTTACCAAAAGACTGCACGTCTTTTACAGGCGCAAATGCTATGCATCTGTTTGATTCTCAACATCCTCACAAAAGGAGATTTGCACCTCAATTTGTCGTTGCAACAAAATAGTAGCTCTCTGCTGTTTGAGGTATTGTGTTTGTACTCAAAGGAAAACCCACCCAGGTTTATGTAAATAACTGCCTGGGCAAAAGTGAGTCTCAGGACAAGAAACCGGATCTGCTGCTTTCTTTTCATAAAAAAAGAACAGGCATATTTTACTGAATCCAAGACCTTGTTTTCTTGAACAYAAACTGCATCTTAATGTAATGAAATCTATCATGATACAATTCTCATTTTCATGACCTTAACACAGCGCTTGATACATCTTACCTTCAGAGCTACAGCACGACAGCCTTTGCTGCAGAAAGAGGATTTCTCCTCAAAGTGGTAACTACTTACAGGATCCACAGTCTTTTTATCAAATGACCGAAGTGACAAAGTGCCTACTGTAAACGCAGTGCAAGGCTTTAGTTTTCAGAATGAAATTAAAACCAACATCAGAAGTCACCTGCCCGATACAAACCTAATAATGGTCTTTGCAGTCATCTCCCTTTATGGGTTTGATTACACTGAACCCAGAGAGCACTTAAGTCCAAGAGTTCAGCTTAAATCACAGCAGTTTAACCTAGTTCATTTAAATATTTGATTTTGACTTTTTATTGTAATTGTGCATCTGAGCAGAACTCCATTGTTCTAATAAGTTATTTATATAAGCTACGCTAACATAAGCTTACATTGTAAACAAYTGGTTTAGACAGCATAAAAACTTGTTTTCACACAAGGATTGGCCACTGCAGAGATCTGGGGCCATATTTATCAAACTTCTTAGAATTACTTTTAAGAATGCTGTTAAGAATGTACTTGTGTGTAAAACAATTCTTGATTGAAGATTGAGGTGGGGGGGKTTTTCAACGGAAGGTGTTTCCTGCTCGCGATGCAACGCAACCCGATGCGATGCGCATCAAACTGGACCGTCATTTTTAGAAAATAAAATGTGGTGTATACTATTTATTATGACTCTGGTTCTACGTTGCTTACCAGCACAATTTCTAAACTGGTTTAAAGTTTGAAGTCTCTATCTTTCACTCAAACTGAAACAGTCTCAGAGAAGGTATACCTTTCTGGTTAGAGCGATTTAAATGGACCATGTGATGCGCCAGCAGACGTTATCAAGTAATCGATTTAAAACAAATTTGAATCTATTAAACTATTATTCATTAATCATAAGTCGATTAGTTGTTTGCATCCTTAGTCTGAGAGTAGGAGTAAATTTAAGTCTAAAATTCCACTCTAAGAATTTTGATAAATACAGGCCCTGAAGTTGTCCTGGCAGTTTTTTGGACAATCTCATCATCAATAAAAGACCTTGAAACTAAAAACAGAAATAGATATAAGAATCCATAAGCCTATGAAAAACTATGCCTCATGAAATCTGTGCTGCAATCCAAATGTGATCCAACAAAATATAACAGCTTATTACTATTTTTGCAAAGCAGAGTATATGACACATTATAAGTTTAAATGTCCTTTTTTTGCTTTGTTCAAGAGGAATGTGTTTCTTTTTCCTGTGCACACCACCATAAGCTCAAACAGTGACTGGCTTGAGGCTGAAAATGTAAACTCACAAGTGATGAAGAAGCAAAGTGGGTATATAGGCGGACTGCAGCAAAAGCAGTCATTACTATAAGCATAATAAGCTTTACGTCCCAACAGAATCGCTGCTCCCTGGACTGCCTTATTAACCACAAACCAGCTCATTGCTTACCTCTGCTGAGTTTTTTTTTTTTCACGGACTCATGAGCAGCGAATTTATGTAGCTTGTAATAAAAACCAATCTCATAAAAGTCTTCAGTTAGACCCAGCTTAATCTGTCTTGAGTTGAGTTTGTGTCACAAACGACAGAAAATGACTCTTTAAAGTAATTTATTTTTAATTGAGATGTTTTCAGGGCTTTATCTCATTGAAGCCAATTTGGATTTGATTTGTTACATTTAGATTGTGGTTGTAGAAATTTTAACCTAATAAAAGCTGTAATGGTCATTTTCTAACAAACTCTCTTTCTTTCCATTGTTTCAATTTACGCAGGATTTTTATTATTTTAATACCAAAAMCTGGCCTTGTCACTTGGCACATTTGCTAATAGGATAATTTTGAAGCACGTGTGCTTCTGTGTTTGCTGTACACCCTCTGAGACGTCTGAACTTAGTCTCTAAGCAAGCAAATGTGTCGCACTGGGTGTGTGTGTGTGTGTGTGTGTGTGTGTGTGTGTGTGTGTGTG
>NW_013952498.1:1241999-1254910 GCF_001266775.1 Austrofundulus limnaeus | reverse complement strand
GTGTGTGTGTGTGTGTGTGTGTGTGTGTGTGTGTGTGTAACAAGGTGTTGCAGGTGAAAACAAAATCCTGCCAGGTCATAATTCGAAAGTACGAGGTGCTCTAACACTTGAAGCAAAACAGAAAACAAGTATCTGTGATAAAAATCAGGAAAAAGTCAAAACATTTTTCTAGGATTATAGTTTTCTCTGTGCCTGATTGCTACATCGATCAAGATCAGACACACGAGACAGCGGGAGAAGAGGCAGAAGGTGGGGAAGATGTTCAGAGGGGAGACAAATAAAACAAATACACGTGTGAATAAAAAGACTCGCAGCGGCAGCATATAAATACGTCTCACCTCTGTCAGCGCTGTGTGCAGGTGACAGGCTCAGGCAGCACTGCAGGTAGTTGAGGGCAGGCAGGAGGCTCTCTGTGTTGGTGGGCTTCAGCATCCCGACGAGACTACTCACTAACACAAACACACAGATGCACAAAAACTCATACAGGTATTCTCTCTGTGCGCGCCTCTACTTGACATGAAGGTGAAAAGCAAAGTAAATTGGCCACTAGTCATTATAGGCTCAGTTTTGGTTTGCAGTGACAGCGCAGTAAACGTGAACAGTGGAAATAACTCTTACACTGCAAAAATCACCCATCTAAAAATTATTTTAAAAAATACTACGTTATCTGAATCTTCTCAAATTAAGTGAACGTCATAAGACCACTTGAAATGAGAGAAATTCAAGGCTAACAATAATAAAAATGTAACACATTCTGTTCTTGCTTTGTATGTCAGTCTCAAAACAAGACCAAAACTACTTTTTGGCTGGATATTGTACATGTTTTCAGTATTTGCAGTTCAGTCATGTTTAGTCATGTATTTGTTTTGTGGTGTCATTTCTGCGTGTGCATATTTGAAACAGAAAAAGCCTCTACGCTTATTAAATTCTGTCTGTTGGTTCTGCAAATATGCTAAACAGATGCGAGAAAGAGACTCATCAGGAGCAGGTTTAGGCCTCACCGTGGTACAGCAGCTTGAAGTGAACTCCTTCCATGTTAGTGAAAATGGAGGGTGAAGGCGGGTCACTGGTCTGGGTCATACACAGCAGCTTCAGCACCACAGGGAGGGAGTTAACTGCTTCACAAAGAAACGAAAAACAGTGAAAACTATATCTGTGGGGGGAAAAAAAGATGAGGGAGTTGTGGAGCTGAAAGACTGCCTGCAGTCATTATGAATTAGCATAAACTTATTACTTAATCCAAAACAGGATACTCCCGGTGCATTTATGCAAACCAAAACAATGGACATAATTCAAATGAACACAATCTTTTAACAAGGAGGGGTATCTCGCAATCAGCTTTGGACTTAATGACGTTCTGGTTCGCCGCCAAGGAATAGCTGCTGCTCAGCAAAATGAAGTTAAGAAGAGGAAGAATAGATCGTACCGTGTTTTAATGCACACTTTTACTATTTCACGTCTGAATTTAAGSAGGGAAGAAAAGAGCCAGCCTGAGCAGGGATGTGAGGTATATAGGAGATGAAGGGTAGAAGTAGTAAAACTAAAAAGACTGGATGAAGATCAGGCAAAGCAGTCATTTTTTACCGCTGTTGCATATCATTAAAACACCTCCTCTTGAGATTCTGCCACTTGGGAGCAAATATACTGTGTAAACTAATGCAAAATACAGGGAGTTTTACTGAAAAATGTGCAAAGAAAACAGACTGGAATCCCCTCAGGACATGAAATAAACAAAGAGCAGGCACAGGCTAACTACAGCAACAGTTCCTGKTCTTGTGGCCTTCGGCTCTTCTCATTTCTTTGGTCAAGTTTACAGACATGAAAACACCATCTGGTAGAATAAAAAGCCTCTGTCTTCACTCCATCTACCATTATGTCCTCTCTAACTGCATCCATATATCTTCTCAGCTGCATCTCCAACATCCTTCTATACCCACTGTCTCTTCATTTTTACTCACAAAGTTGTCCCTGCTTTTGTAAACCTACTTAATCTAAATATTTTGAATATTTATTTTATTAATGGTTCCTCATCTTCATCATTTCTAACGTTCGCCTCATAACAAGATTTCTGCTCCTATGAAAGATTTTACAGCCCGCTGAAAATGTCAAGGAGGTGAGCATTAATGAAAATTACCACCACTCCTACACTCATTTGTTTTCAAGGCTCATCATGCATTACTGTTTCGCTTAAAAAATAAACTATCAAATGAATAATTTACAGAAATTAGATTTTTTTAATGAGGCGTTCAGCCTAAAATCATAATTTAAGAGAATGTGAAAACCTTTAACAGAGTATCTACCAATAAATGATAAACAGTATATTTATATTAGCTTACACTGGTAGTATTTGTTAATGTTATCTGCCTCAGAACTTTACCTTCAATGTCACCTTCAAGGTAATGTAAAATACTTTGTGTTAAAGTGAAATTACATCTCTACAAATTAATGCCAATGAAATAATGGTATGTAATGTAAAATAAGTGAAAACATAAATATTCGCTCCTTTGTGACCGTCCTAATTCAACTGAGAGAAAAGATTATTGAAAATTCCAAGATAGGAGAAGGATGGGGAAGGATTTCCAAGGCCCCAAACATCCACAGACATTCTGTTAAACCTTTCATCAAGAAATGGAAAGGAATATGGGACATGTGTAAATCTACCAAGAGCAGACTGTCCTCACAAACTGAGTGACTGTGTATGAACAGTGAGAGAGACAACCAAGACACCTGTGAGCAGTCTGACAGTTACAAGATGAGATCAGAGACTGATTATATGTATGTAGCTGCAAAACACCTGCATAATCTGTGCAATATTTCTGTTAGTGATGTGCAATTTTTGTGCATTTTAGTCACAATGGGCCTCATACAAGAACCGTTCGTACGCACAGATTTGTGCTTAAGTTGTGCGTACAAGTGATTTAGGATAATTTGTGGCATTCACCAATTTTTTTGTATTCTAAGATTTTTTTCAGATATGAACAAAATTCACGAGTGGTCCAGACCTGTCGTATATTTTACGAGCAGTCAGTCCCTGTTATCCAGACTGATTTTCTTCATTAATAACTTCATATTTCATTAGTTTGAAGATATTTCGAGTTGAAAATAAATCACAGTCTATAATTACATTGACAAGAGGCTATTCTGTTTGAATTAGAATTAKAATTTTAAATGTAATAATGTAAATAACGACATAAATTGGTTAAAATAAAATAAATTGGCTATTAATTTTGTTGTATAGCACTACAATATTAATATGAAGTTAATTGAAGGTTTGAGACATTTTAAAATGCTTTTTTTTTCCAGAAACGCATCCGACACTTTCGCGTGCGTGACTGCTCCTCTGAATAAGTGAAGCATGTAACACAGTTCACAATGAAATTAAAAATATTTGACCAAAGAAAAACCAGAGCAGGACTACAGAGAGAGATAAATATGATTTAGATTTTTATTTCTGTGACTGTACAACCCACAGGAGACACAGCATTAACAGCAGTCRTCATTCATTGCTCGGCTTTAAAGCAGATCCTTTAAATCTGCAGCTGACRCTGTTAAAAATGACTTTTTTTTTGTGGATCTCCAAGAGCAGAACTTCAATCTCCGAACTAGTTCTTCTTTTTTACTTTGCAATGTCACTTATGACTGAACACTTCCTTGTATGTGTTACAGGAAACATATATCCTTATATGGTGTTTTTTGGGGAGGTAGTTCTGTAAATCACCTTTCCCCGTGCACAAGCACCTGGATGCACATTCATCAGTTTACGCTCCTCATTTACTCACTTTTCCTGAAGATAGAAGAGTTTGTTGAATCTGACGTGACATGCTCGTACGAACCCTTCGTACGAACAAAGGTAAGAGAAATTTAGGATAAGAATACAAACATGTCCTTGCAAGAGGTCCAATGTCTTACCTTTAATTTAATAATGGCTCAATTTCACAACCATTTTTTCTCTTTTTTTTATTTAATTCTGTCACAATGTGGTGTCATAGGTCAACAAACCCTCCCAAGGTAGTGTCTCATTGAGTAGCTACTGCAGGGAGACTAGCCGGTGACTCAAATTTGCAGGGAAATTTGTAGAAAATATGCAGATTTTTTTATTGCAGACTTATTAAATCTTGAGGTTTGCATCCAGGGAGCAAAGAGGCGACATTTTGGGCATTCAAGTTTTTTAAAATTTACAGCGTATTTTTGTGTTAAAGACTCACATACACTTCTATAGATGTTCGAGATGTCCATAATGACTCTGTATTTTGAGGAAACAAGATAACACTTATTTTTAACATGTTTAAAATTGAAGCAACAGGAGTGAAAGCCTCTGAAACTTGTGAGGAAATTAAGAACAACTACAGAAGTCACAAGACATTCTGGAGACTCCAAAATGAATGCCATTCACCAACTAGCCACAGCCCAGTCAGATACAACCTATACAGTACTTGAACCTTCTTACTCACAGGAAACTACATTAAAAGGATTAGAAATGGTTTCCAGGTGCCAACAATGACTCTGTCTATTTTGATGGGAATTTTTAAACACATTCAAAATTCCTGCAACATGAGAGCAAAGCCCTGTAATTAGTGAGGAAGCTGGGAAATCTGACAAATGTTTTTACAAAATTTAGGAAACTTCCCCTCTGACTGCTGCTCTTAGTCACCAACGGTCACAGCCTGGTGAGATCCAGCCTTTATGTGTTTTATGCTTTCCACTAAATTGTCAACACTTCAACTTTGTATTCATCTAGGTTTATATCAACACACACAAAAAAAACCTACCTAAAAATAAATCTCATCCACATTTATAAAGCACACACAGAATCATCTTATGTGCACTTTATTATGCAAAAGTATTTCCAAAACAGAGAATGTGACAAACACAGATAATCCTCTGCTTTTTGATGTATGACTGCAAACAAATGAATCCGAATGTTCCCTGTAGTTCTTTTGTGAAAATGGCTTTTATGAAAACATTTATTAAAACTGTGCTCGTCTGGCAGAATGGTTATTGGAAAAAAAACCCTCATATGTCACATTTACTGCAAATGAAAGTATCATAAACAGCTATTTAATATCAATATTTTAGGTTGAAGGCAGCCAAATATTCATACTTGTTATCCCTGAACAAACGTTTACCAATGACTCTGTGATGCAGCATTATCTGTGTGTTTGTTATTTAGGAGAGCGGAGATGAGCGAGAGAAGATAAAATTTCATCCAATCTCATTTAAAACAGCTTTCACTCAGTAAATGCTGTTTATTGGAGCCACAACCAGCCTCTGTGTGATTCAGAACAAAAGTGCTGCCCGGGAAAACAACCCAGCAAACATAAATCTGTACAGATATGGTTTTAAGACTTCCCATCTAGATTTTAAAATAATTAAACTAAGTGCTTTTCATTAAGCTGCGTGGAAGCACATTGTGCCAAACCAACCTAATAATTAATATATATTACTTTAGAAAAATCAGTTGTGTTTGTGAGTCCTCCACTTTCCCCACCGTCTAATCACTGACAAACTCAACTGATGAATTGGTAAGAAAGTGCAGATTAAAGTGAACATGTGCTTTTAAATCCTTCTTTTTCACATTTGAATCATTCAGTTGGGGTTTATATAAAGTGGAACGGTAATGCTTTGGTCTTATTGTAGCTTCAAAAGCAGATATACAATTATCTAGTGGTGCAATATTTACAAATGAATTAAAAGATGTCAACAAAAGAAGACTTGCCCATGCAGCCTTGCATACTGGAGCCAGAATAAGAGTAGAATGAAGACGACAAACCTGCAAAACTGCTAAGTTGGAAGTCTATGACTTTGTTTAATAGTTATGCAGAAAATGACGTGAGGTAATAAAAGATATCTATGCAGCACCGGCAGAAACTAAATTGAACTTTTCTGAACCCCTAAACACTCCAAGCACACAACAAAACGTATTTAACAACTAAAAAAGTGGCTTTTGCATGATCCCCTTTAACATTTGAGGAATTAATTTTTTTGTGCATTTTCTTTTTTAACCTGAAAGATATTTATTCATATTTATTCCAACATCCTTCATGGGATCTGTCACTTGGCTCAAACCCAGCATCTGCAACATTTGTTTTACATTTTTACTCTTTTTTTATTTTTATTTTTTAGTTTTTGATGTAATGATAAAGACAAAAATTCCCCCAGAAGCTTTAGGACAGACAGTATAAAGACAACTACCAAAATACTTGAAACTATCAGACTAGCAAATGGTTTTAGCAAGATTTGTCATAAATTCAATTTGTGCCACATTTCCTCTAAGCTGTACTCTTATGATTTCTGTTAACTGCAGTGTGAAATAATGGAGACTCGTGTATGTTTCTAGTGTCACTAGTGTCCAAGTTAATTTGWTTAATGAAAACTGACCCAAGGCATCAGAACATCCCAATAAAGAATGTGTTGCAGTCCTAGTTTCCATCATGAAGTGAAGATGTGACAAAAAGTGTGATTTATAAACTAAATGACAATTCTATAAAGAGACCTTCACCTATAAATGGATTTTCTTTTTTTATTAAAGAGTTTTTGTTCCTGTGAAGGCAGGGACAACTAAATTTAGAGTTTGTTGAAGGCTGTTTTTAAAAGTTGGGTTTCAGTGAAGTACAACCTTTGCATTGAGGGGGAAAAAAGACATTTTATCACATTTTATCTGCTGTATTACATGTCACTGTGTAGAAACCAACTGATTAAATCTGAGAGTGTACAGTATTATTGTGGAGAGTTACATCAAAAGGTTTTATAAGCTTCACATAGTTGAGATGATCATAACTGGAATGGAAAAACTGTTTCCTGCATTACATCTGATCAACATGCACAAATAAACTAAAGTTTATGTAAAGATGAAATAATGTTTTATATATGCTTTCAAATTTTCTATTATCCAGCTCCAACAAAGAAGAAAAGTTAGTTTAAAGTGTAGCAGCATAAAACATGTTATTCTGTAAATTTTGTAGATTACCTTCAAAGATAAGATTCTACTACAGCTTTGGTACCTAACAGAAAATAAATGTTATGTTTTTACTAAGTTTTTTTTACTGATTAAATTTTAAGAAATCATTTAGTCTTGAATGTTTTCTTTAGTTTTTCTTGCCACATTTTACTTGATACACTCAAGTCACTTAATTATCTTTTTACTTTATGCAAACATAAATCTCTAGAAAAGGTTATCAAAAGGTATAATGTTTATTACATGGCCTACCCGGCGCAGTGAGATCCTGTCTGAGTCCTGTGCTCATGCTCGCCACACTGATTCTCTGTAACGCCTGGAGCAGGGCTGGTCTAAGGTTTGCACACAGATCTGTTGTGTATCCTCTGTTTTCACGCAAAAGCGCTTCCATTACACCCAGAACCCGCTCTGCGAGGGGAGCCTCACTGGTGATAATCATGTCCTGCAGAAAGAGAGAGTAAACAGTCTTGGTCCAAACATCATGTTAATAAAGTCAAACAGTTAGAAAGATTAGATGATCTCTGACAAATATAGGATCCAAAAGTCTTTTGTTTCAAGGTATACAAACATATTTTTACACCTTTACATTGACTGTTACTAAAGCAAAATATCAACACCACCACATAATTTATATATGCTTTCAATTGTGGTGTTCTGTGGAAAGGTTAGGAATAATATCGTATTTGTAGACAGCTAAATAAATTACCTCTATTTAAAGAAATAGTTTCATTTTGTTCAGATACCAAGCCAATGGTTAGTCCATGTAGGATCAAGAGCAAAGTGCTGCTGTCTTAAAGGGGTATTTTGTAGTTTCCAGACACATAGTTCAATTCTACACCACAATTAAATAACTACATTATGAAAATGCTGTATATAATAAAAATACATTTGACTTCGAATCATAGTTCATCTAAACACATTGAAATAGGCCTCTGTCTCTTTAAGAACCTCCTACCATTTCTGACACTCCCATTTTAGCACTTTTTGCAACAATGCTTCATCAGGAGCTTTGTACAAAGAGGCGGTGCTTTGTTCAAAGAGGCGGTGCTTTGTACCAGCAAACATTTAGGCAGCTCCACATGGCTACCACAGGAGAGTCAAGGATTTCTCAAACATGCATGAAGGATTCAAAACAAACTCTTTGATTAAAATTTAAACTGCAGTTGATTTCACATGAAGCAGTTTTGACTAGGCTGCAATAAAAGTGCTACAGCTAGCTGCTGCTGTTATTGCAAACAACCACAGAATTAAGCACAATAACATGTCATGTGAAACCAAAAGTAGTGTGAAGAGTTGAAAAATAGCATTTTGAGCCTGACTTGTTCAAAAGAAGCTTAGTTCACTTGGTCTCTGACTAGCTATTAACCTGTCAATCCGTTTAGAATCAAACTGTTTCTCCGAAATGTTGCTGTTCAAACATATGTTTTTTAAATATACTATGCTAATCCCCAATAAGGAAATTCATTTTCTGCCCTTTTCCCACCCACACATGAYGGTGGGTGACTCACTTCGACAAGAAGTGAGACAACAGCCCAGTGATTATGGTGACGACATAATTTTGAAGGTCTTTGTCTTACTGAGTGTATATAGTCATATAGTCAGGTAGGAGACGAATCAGTCAAGAGATAAATCATCAGAATTTCTCTATTTGCCATTCCACAGAACTCTCACTGTAGCACATCATATGCACAGTTAAGTATATAAACAACAGCAGTGATAGCAGGATAGATAGTTGTGTTTTTCACTCAATGATGTGACACATGTTTGAAGAGAGGCTTGTGTTGTTGCATAAAGAGTCAGAAAAAAWTTTTTTTTCGTTAACCACTGAGATAAAAAGAAGACGTGGACGTTGGTGGTAAATGTTCATGTGCTCAATAGGTCCAAATGAGCTGCTCCTCAAAGCTGTCCATCTTGTTAATTTAACAACGGGCTTCTGGAAGTGGACCATTTTCAGCGACATGACAAGCAGAAGGATGCTCCGCATAAACAAACGAGCAATTTTCTTCACGCAAGACTAAAAGCGAAATGTGAGAATGGAAGTCTAAATCAGTCACCCTTCCCACCCAATTGTTTGGAGTCGGATTTGAACCTTCAACATCACGATTATAAGATTGCTTCCTCTAACCTCTGCGCTGTATTCAGATTTTATTTCCGAACCCCACTTCAAAGCATCTGAAGCAGCATTTTAAATTCTCACCATGAGGGTCAGTATGACATCTGGGTTTTTCTCAATCAGAGTCAGAAGCTCGAAGGTTTCTGTGTCTGGTTCCTGATCCTGCCTCTCATCTGTTTGACTTTCTCTCCTTTCATCATTCTCCTGCATATCTGCCTGCAACAAGAAATGAAAGCCAGCAACTCTTTGATCAGTTTGGATTATAATTTCTGGAGGGAAAAAAATTACTCAACAGTTGCCATGTTCTGAGCCATTAGGTGAAACTTGTGAAGAAAGTATAGGGAGTTTTGACAAATCTTTGAGATACAGGTTAGAAAAATGTTCTCTTACCACAGTCTGCTCCATATTCTTTTGGGATTTCTTGGTCAACCAAAGCTCCAGGACCAAGGGTGCAAATCTTTCTGCTAGTTCTCGATATCGACAGATGAAGTGGAGGAGTGCCGGGTGGTGAGTGTAGATGGAGGAAAAACTTTGGCAGGAGGAGAGTGCTTTGCTGATACAAGTCAAAGGAGCCTTAAGAAAATCACAGTAAAGGAAAACTGATGAAGTTAAAGTGCTTTCATTGAGWCATGAAAAAACCCAGATAAAAAGTTGGTAGCACAATTTAGATGTGAGACCCAGACAGCAAGAAGTTTCTTTAATCCACTCTCATTGCCAAATAATTTAGCAGACAGTTCATAATATTAAGCACTTTAAGAGCAGCTGCTTTTGAGATAAAGACGCACACACTGAGATAATGTTATTTGTTCTGCTTAGCTTGAGAAAAAGAAAAGGATTATAGAAGATTAATATTCCTTGCTGTAGCATWATCTGAAGAACTACACAGCCTTTAAGTCTGAAAATGGATAACAGCTGTTGAGCTGTGATTCTGAGTATTTCACATCTTTCACTTTAAGGGTTTTTCTATTAAAGAACATAGTATTTTAGCTCCAGATCTTACTGTTCTTTTCTCTAATAACACAAAAACCATCGGGTGCTTTCATCTTGATAAAATCTTAAAATRCTTAAATTAAATTGGTTGCTTTTGAACGTTTCTCAAAGAGCACAATGAGTTGATATTAAAGTCATATAATAGGGACTGAGTCACTGTGGCTTAATTAAAACTGAGACACAGTTTAACTCAGTTGAGGAGAAAAACTGTTTTTAACATGAAAGATTGCTTAATTTAAGTTAAAACTGTAATGCCATTTTTCTAAAAGGTTATTTTGAAGGTAGTATTTCAATAAAAAATCTACAATTTCTTATAGCATTTGTGATTGTCACTTTTTTAAACACCACCATGTTGAAAATATCACACTGACTCAGATTTGCAGGAGCAAATCCAGTTACTTCTCCAGTTAAAAGAAACAAAATAATAAAAATCTTCTCACTTTTATCCCATACTGTGTTAACTTTAAATCATACTGAGCTTCCTGTACTCCGAAAATGTGAAGTCCAACGTTTTTGCTAATATGTTTAGCTATTATTAAATACTAATTCCCATTATAAGTTAAGTGTTTTACTGACAAAAAATGATAGGTGATTTTCTCTCTGGTGTTATACATCCATGTTGTTTCCTTCTTCAAGGGTCGACTCAGTGAATGAAATTGTACGAAAAATTTCGTTTTAAGCTAGATGCCCTTCCACACACAACCTGGGCTTCTTACAATGTTTATAGAAAACCTGGTCACACCTGGGGTGGTCATTCCTACGTCAGTATTAGAATGTTTTCTTTAGGAGTGTGTTACACTAAAATAAAATCTTATTGACTAACTGTTAAAAGTAAATGAGTCAATTATACAAAATATTAGTGTGTACCTGGATTTCAGTTAATCAGTCACAAAATATCCTTCAACTGGAATAGACCCATTGTTAAGGGCTGGACTTTTAGAGCTAAATTGTATTAAAAACATTACAATTACTAAATTAACTACCCATTATCCTCGCCAGTGGGCAAGAGCTGAATTAAACATATGACTTGAGATTATAACAACAGAGGGATCATTATCAACAATCCACAGCTAAACAGACGACAAAATCAATTTTATGTATTTGAAAAGAAAAATCTGTATTTGTATTTTTTTACCAGCTTGTTATTTTTTTCATAGTTTCATGCGCGATATTAAGCATTGTCAGGCTGTTGGATTAAAAATGGATGTAATTTTTTTTTTTTACAACCAGCTTCAAAAGAATAAAGTCCCTTGAAATTAGCTGCTAGGACAATAAAAGCTTTATAACTGCACTTTGGTACTGTAATTGTTTTGTGTTGCCTGACATACAGTAGATATTTTATTAAGACCTCAGGAAATTGTGTCAATCTGTGAAAAATGTTTTCAGTTTTAAACAAAAGTAATATGTATTTACATAAATGTTTTCTAAAAGAACTAAACCAAAGCTAAAAGTGAAATCACTTTAATAAAGTTGCTGTAGTTTACAGCTGATACAGTATTCTTGTGTATTACAGTGCGTTTTTTTTTTTTTTTTTGCTTAGTGCTACCTTGTCAAGACTGGGGCTCTTGTCTTGAGTCACTGCCAGCAGGTAGAGGGCAGAGCGAAGGATGCAGAGAGGCAACACGGTGTTGCCCTGCTCCTGCACTGACTGCAACACCACCACAACACTGGAGAACACGGTCTGGTATGGAAGCAGCCTGGAACACACACACACACGCACGCACACACACACACACAGTGGAGATATAAGCAGTCCTAAAACCTCACATTCATAGTTGAACCAAGAAAAACAACACAAACAACAGCAAAATGAGGTAAAAAGACAAAAAAAGTGATCCTACTGCATGTTGTGGTAATAATAACATTTACACCCAAACACATTGTTACTTCAGCAGATCACAACATTCATTTTTCACCCCAGATATATGCATTAAAGGCACATCTCTGAAATGGTTTCACTCATATTTATCAGAAAGAAATTTGTTTGTTCTTTTAGGGAAGCATTCCTAAACTGTGACCCTTTTTAAATTTGGGGTACCTCAAGGCTGTATTTAAGGAAACATTTACTTAAGTCTGAGCTTATTTTTAAAAGCACAACATAGCCTTTCACTGTTTTGATGATCTTCAGAAATATTGCCCTGCTAATAGTCATACATATTCAAACTTGCTAAATTGCATTTGATATAAAACCAATGATAAAAACAAACATCCCTGACCAAAACGCAAATAAAACACTATAGACTAATAAAATTGCTAGTGGCCAATTCAATTCTTGTGCTCACTTCTATTGGGTCTAACTTTTAGCTATACTTTTAAATTTGAGAAACTGATCAGCTCAGCTACAGTGCCTATAAAAAGTATTACCCCCCTTGGATGTTCTTTTGCTATTATAAATTATTTATGGTAAATATAAATTGGAGAACCAGTGTTACAATAAAATGAATTAAAAAAAGATGTCAAATAAGTGACTGCACACATTTTCACCTCTGTTAAAGCAACTGTTCCAATTAAACTAAGAGCAAAAATTACTGAAACATAAAAGTCAGGGGAAGAATGCACAAGACCCTAAACATCTCGAGGAGTTATTATAAATCCATCATTTGGAAATGGAAGAAATATGGGACGTGTAAATCTGCTGAGTTGTCTGTCCTTACAAACAGAATGAGACAGACCACCAAGACACCTGATTGTGGTCATGACTGATTTACAACAACAATAAAAGGGTAAAACATCTAAGAGGGTGAATATTTTTGATAGGAATTGTATTAAGATGAGCTTGTTTTAACTAGCTTTTTAGCTTAGCCTCCTTCACAATGACACACACACACACACACACACACACACACACACACA
>NW_013952498.1:1239080-1241989 GCF_001266775.1 Austrofundulus limnaeus | reverse complement strand
GAGTCCAGACCCTCTGTACGAAGCAAAGTGAAAGACAAGGGTCTGGTTTTTACCAGGCTAGTAAGTTACCCACGTCATGAAAACTATACAACCCCATACCATCAGAGAGGCTGGTTTTTGAACTTTGCTCTAATAACAATCCAGACAGTCCTTTTCCTCGTTGGTCCGGAGGACATGTAGTGGTCACCACCAGCGGGAACAAACAGTTCCACCTGTCTTTGACCCTGGTCTCAGAAGACCTCCCTCAAAAGAGACATTTTATTTTCTTTAATCAAGATAATAAACAAAATAATAATGTTTTTTATACTTTTGATTTATATTTTCTTTCAACTAAGAGTTACTGTAATTTGATAAATCAAGAAATTATATCAAATTTAAATAATGAAAAGAATGACAACCTTCTTGCATTATAACTTAGAAAAGTGCTAATGAGAATGTCTTTTGCCACAGGTTCACAATACCATTAATCGTGACCAAAACATCCAGCTTTGAAGCTCCATTCATTTTTGTAAAACTTTTATTGAGAAGTCTCTTATTTTGAAAAAAGGACTGAATCGGCTTTGACTCTCTCATTGGACCTGAGGCAGATTTCCGGAGACGCTGAATAATCAAAACACTGGAAGTTTTAACTGGAAGTAAGAAACTTGACCGGAGTTTCTTGCTGACCTGGGTGAAACTTCCTAAATGCTTGACCCTGATGGTGAAGACACCTCCAGGTAGAAACTGAATGTTTTGATAAGTGTACCGGTGTCCGGTTGACGTGACGGAGACGCAAGTGCTCGTTTTGGTTTTTCTCACATATTGATAAGATAAAAAGTTAGGGCTAACATACTCCTTTCCTTCTATTTCTTGACTTTTGCATTGCCATCTAAGTTTAATGTACCTGCAAACATCTGGTTTATTAAGACCTAAAACCTGAAGTTCTGCTGTTTCTGTTGAAGTTGTCATATTGCCGATTTATTAGAGCGGACGCGTACTGATTGTTGTTGATGTTAAAACTCTTAACAAAATTTGATTGTTCACAATAAGTTGTATATTAGTGATTTACTTTGATTCTGTTAATAAATGATCTTGTTTATTTTAGACCAAACTAAATTCCTGAGTCAAGTTCATCTTATTTGTGTGGTTTCATATTTACATAGAGAGGTTGTTTGTTTCCTTAAACAGAAGAACCCATTCCCTTATAACAGTTTGTTATAAGAAGTGTAGGTGTATAATTCACTACAGACACAACGTCCATGATTTCCAGAAACAATTTCAAATGCGGACTCGTCAGACCACAGGACACTTTTCTACTTTGCATCAGTCCATCTCAAATGAGTTCGGGCCCAGAGAATTCAGCAAGATTTGGTGAGATCTGGTGACTGTGGAGGCCATTTGAGTACAGTGAACTCATTGTTGTGTTCAAGAAACCAGTCTGAGATGATTCACGCTTTATGACATGGAGCATTATCCTGCTGAATGTAGCCATCAGATGTTGGGTACATTGTGGTCATAAAGGGATGGACTTGGTCAGCAACAATACTCAGGTGGGCTGTGGCGTTGACACGATGCTCAATTGGTACTAATGGACCCAAAGTGTGCCAGGAAAATATCCCCCACACCATTGCACCACCACCAGCCTGAACCGTTGACACAAGGCAGGATGGATCAACGCTTTCATGTTGTTGACCAAATTCTGACCCTACCATCCTAACGTCTCAGCAGAAATCGAGACTCATCAGACCAGGCAACATTTTTCCAATCATCTCTTGTCCAGTTTTGGTGAGCCTGTGTGAATTGTAGCCTCAGTTTCTTATTTTTAGCTGACAGGAGTGACACCTGGTGTGGTCTTCTGCTGCTGAAGCCCCTCTGCCTCAAGCTTCAATGTGTTGTTTGTTCAGAGATGCTCTTCTGCAGACCTCGGTTGTAACGAGTGGTTATTTGAGTTACTGTTGCTGTTCTATCAGCTCGAACCAGTCTGACCATTCTCCTCTGACCTCTGGCATGTCAATGTCAATGCCAATTTTATTTATATAGCACATAAAAACAACAGAAGTTGGCCAAAGTGCTTCACAATTAAGCCAAATGAATAAAACAATTGAGCAACACATTAATATAAACAATAAAACCAATTTAAAATACAGAAAAAAACATTAAAAACATTATCATTAAAAGAATCTCAAACTCTACCAGAATGAAAGGCCAGGGAGTTTTAAGTAGAGATTTAAAAGTCTCAACAGTCTCAGCAGTCCGTATGTTAAGAGGTAAATCATTCCAGAGTTTTGGGGCAAAGACTGCAAAGGTCCAGTCACCTCTAAACTTTAGCCTAGATCTAGGAACATCTAGAGGAACTGGTTGGATGACCGAAGTGCTCTAACTGAAGTGTGGATGTTAATGAGATCACACAGGTAGGATGGGGCCAGATCTTTTAAAGCTTTAAAAGTAAGCAATAAAATCTTAAAATTTATGCCAAAATTAGCAGGAAGCCAATGGAGAGAAGCCAGAACTGGGGATATGTGTTCGTATTTATTAGTTCCTGTTAAAAGACGAGCTGCTGCATTTAGGACAACTTGTAATCGATGCAGAGAAGATTTATCTAAACCAACATACAAAGAATTACAATAATCCAAACGAGATGTAATGAGAACATGAATCACTTTCTTAAGGTCTTTGTTTGGGAGGTATGGCTTCACCTTAGCAGTCTTAGTCTTGGTCAAGTCTTATGGTGCGTTCACACCGAACGCGATTTCAGCGTCAAAATCGCAGCCAACGCTGAAGTTTGAAGCTTGTGCACTTTGAGGTCAGACGCAGGACAGCTGCGCTGCACGGCGACAGCCGCCCCGCCCCTCCCTTTTTTCAGTCTGATGAGTCGCTGTCACGCATTGCTGCGGATCAGGACACGACTGCAGCACTCATTTCAGCTAAAG
>NW_013952498.1:1237807-1239040 GCF_001266775.1 Austrofundulus limnaeus | reverse complement strand
CCATAGACTTTGTATGTAAACCTGCTGCTCCTGACGCTGAAATCGCGTTCGGTGTGAACGCACCATTAGTTGGAAAAAACTTGATTTCACCACTGAGTTTATCTGCCTGTCCAATTTGAACACATTATCAAAAATGAAACCCAAATTTCTGACAGCAGAGCAGCTGTATGAAGCCAAAGGACCAAGATTGTCAGGAGAAATGTCTTTATCAAAGCTGATGACTTCTGTCTTACTTTCAATTAGATTCAGGAAATTTAATTTCAGTCAGGTTTTTATGTACATGTCTAAATGCACTGAGTTGCTGTCATGTGATTGGCTGATTCCACGTTTGCGTTAATGAGCAGATGGACAGGTGTACCTAATAAAGTGGCCGGTGAGTGTATGTCCTTTGCTTTGCATGGTACAGTTTTAAATTGCACTTGTAGATGTAGAGATAAACGGCGTCCAATGACAATATTTTGCTGAAGTGTTCCTGAGCCCATGTGCAATCTGTTACAGAATGATATTGGTTTTTAAAGCAGTGCTGCCTGAGGGTTAAAGGTTACGGACATTCATTGTTGGTTTTCAGCCTTGTTACTTACATGCAGGGATGATATTATGGACTGTAGATGATGAAATCCCTACATTTCTTGCAATTTCACATTGAGAAACATTGGGCCTCATGCAAGAACATGTTCGTATTCTTGTCCAAAATTTCTCTTACTTTTGTTCGTACAAAGGGTTCGTACGAACATGTCACTTCAGATTCAACAAACTCTTCTATCTTTAGGAAAAGTGTGTAAATGAGCAGCGTAAACTGATGAATGCGTATCAGGTGCTCCAACATGGGGAGAGGTGATTTACATAATTACCACCCCAAAAAACACCATATACGTTTCCTGCCACACATACCAGGAAGTGTCCTTTCATAAGTGACATTGCAAAGTAAAAAAGAAGAACTAGTTTGGAGATTGAAGTTCTGCTCTCGGAGATCCACAAAAAAAAGAAGTCATTTTTAACAGCGTCAGCTGTAGAATTAAAGGATCAGCTTTAAAGCCGAGCAATGAATGATGACTGCTGTTAATGTCGTGACTCCCATGGGTCGTACAGTCACAGAAATAAAAATCTAAATCATATTTATCTCTCTCTGTAGCCCTGCTCCAGTTTTTCTTTGAGCAAATATTTTTAATTCAAGTGTAATCAACTGTGTTACATGTTTCACTTATTCAGAGGAGCAGTCACGCACCACAGCAC
>NW_013952498.1:1232533-1237627 GCF_001266775.1 Austrofundulus limnaeus | reverse complement strand
TTGGTGAATGCCACAAATTCTCCTAAATCACTCGTACGCACAACTTAAGAACAAATCTGTCCGTACGAACGGTTCTTGCATGAGGCCCATTGATCTTAAACTGATGGACTATTTGCTCAAGTAAAGCATTAATAAAATAATAATAAAGTTCAGACAGTCAAAACTAAAACAAGGAGTTGTGTTGCTGCCCATTATATAAGTATAAGAACAGACACTAAGCCGAACAAAGTTTGGTAAAATTGTTCTTTTCTCTATTGATTCTTTTAACAGAGTTAATATAGTGTGTACCCAAAAGAAACACAGCAGCAACCAAGCAAGTAAACGACTTTTCTGATTAAAGACTTCTTCTGTTGCAGTCCAAAATAAATGCAGGCTTAGGAGAACAGTCTGTGCTCCTGGATCAAATAATTCTTAGTTTCTTTTACTAAACACTTTGTAAAAGCACTTAGAAGTCAGGTCAGCCATAAATTATTGAATAGATCAATATATTTCCACATAATGCAGCCTTTTTGGATCTTGGTACATGTTAAAACTGTGGACGTTATTTTTTATTCATAAGCAAATTGTTTGCAAATTTAAGAGCTTTCACTCATGAGAAAAATACATCACCAAAGTGTTCATTCATGTCTAAACATTTGATAAAGCACAAAAATGTGTTTTTTTTTTCTGTGTTCTGTATTACCTGTCTCCATGCTTCAGAGCCAGGTAAAGGATGATCACCAGGCAGTACTGAGTGGCTCTTGGTTCTTGATATTCACACAATAGAGATGGCCAGTCGGACAGATGGCAACACAGAGAGGAAAGGCTGCGGTGCAGAAGATTGTCCACCTCCTCAAAATCTGGGAATGAGCAAAGCAAACAAAGCAGAACAAAGTCTGAAAAATGACACTTGAGACAATGAGGGGAGACAAACGTGAAAAAATGTATTAATGTAATGAAACAGGAGGCCTTGAGGCCTATGATAACTATCATAGGAAAGTAAAATTAGTCAGCGCCTAAAAGCCAGGTGTGCCCAATCCAGGTCCTCAAGGGCAGCTATCCTGCATGTTTTAGAAATTTTCTCTGCTCCAACACACCTGATTTGAAAGAATGAGTGATTAGCAGACTTCTGACAAACATGAAGGTGTAATTAAATCACCCAATTAGGTGTGATGGAGCAGGAATACAAGTAAAACATGCAGGATAGCGGCCCCTCGAGGACCAGGATTAGACACCCCTGTTCTAAACCATCAGTTTAACAAATTAAAAGCAAACATTGTTCGAACAAGTACAAACTACCTGCTGCCAGATGTTTAAACACAGATCTCATTTGTGCACAGTGTGTGATGGGGAGGACTCTCAACTACTACAACACCACATGTCAGCTTAACATGTGAAAACACTGATCAAGATGTAGTTCCACTTTTGAGTTAGCTAAGGTTGATTAGCCGGACAAAATAAAATGGGTTGACTCCAAAAGTTATTCAGTTGTATCTCTCCTGATTGCTAATAGTTTCATTAAATTACAGCCAGTGGTTTATAAGGTATTTTGCACACAGTTGAGTCTGGAAATAGCCTGTTACATTCAAACATTATATCAGTATCTGCCAGTGACAGGATAATACTGATGTTAGGGGCGGCTGTGGCGGAGTGGTTAGGGGAGTCGTCCTGGAACCAGAAGGTCACTGATTCGATCCCCCGTCCAGCCATCTCAGTCGTTGTGTCCTTGGGCAAGACACTTCACCCACCTTGCCTACTGATGGTGGTCAGAGGGTCTGGTGGCGCCGGTGCATGGCAGCCCCACCTCTGTCAGTGTGCCCCAGGGCAGCTGTGGCTACAGTGTAGTTTGCCATCATCAGTGTGTGAATGTGAGTGTGAATGGGTGAATGTCTGTTACTGTAAAGCGCTTTGGGGTCCGGAGGGACTTGAAAAGCGCTCTATAAGTTCAGTCCATTTACCATTTACCAAGTTTCCTGAAATCAATCATTACAGCAACATTAATAGCAGCTTTATTAACTGTTAGAATATTGATAAGATTTATGCAGAACAGGAAGAAAATGTATAATTTACAAATATCATTATTTTGACATTTTTAGAAAACAAAATCTTATTAAAGTGTCAAAACTTTTTACCACCCTTCGGCAAGTCAGGTTTCATTTTCCTCCCTCTGCTTTTCACCATGAAAAAAATAGTTTAGACAAAGATGTCAAAACTTTTTCCCAGCGCATGTGCAGAATAAGTGAAGTAATGATGGGAAATGCAGAGCAGAAAGAACATGACGACAAAGGAGCTGTAAGAGAGTGACTTGAGGCAAGATTCACTAGTCAATAACAAAGGATGTAAAGCCTTAAATAAGTCTGTAAGAACAAGGACAAAGAAAAGAATAAATTTTGGAGAAATTAACTACAAAAAAGACAAATAGATATAAAAACGGGGAACAAAAGAAAAGTAAGGTGGATTAAGCTAAAAACCTTGAGCAAATAAAAATGCAGCTAAAGACAAACAACAAATCTGGGACCTTGTGAAAGAAAAAAATCTTTAATGGTTACAGAAGTAAAACAGACACAGTAGAGTTCTGTTTCATTACAGCTCAGAGCGGGGGGGCCTAATATATTTGCAAAATGAGTCACAAAGACAAAAAAATTTGTGCAAAGTCAATAAAGAAGACTTTGAGTGAGAGTAATACAGCAAAGGACAGAAAGGTGAAGACAAACAGGAGAAAAACAGAATGGACAGAGAAAAAAAAAAAACAGAAAACTGTGGCTTTCTGCCTGAGATTTCAATAACATGTATAAACAGAAACATAAAAGAAGAAGCATTTTCTCAAAACCATAACAAATAAAATATGCATTATAGTAAAAAAAAAGAGACAAATATATAATTAAAATGGGATGGTAACATCCAAAACAACATGAGGAAAAAAAAACAAATTGGAAACAAAACATTACAAGACTGAAGATTGTGACAAGAAAATGAGCAAACAGAAGTCTAGATCTGCCAAATGTATTATTCACACACCAACAGATGTATGCTTACTCATACAAGTCTTGTATCTCACCTCAATACTTTAAAGAAATGTTTCCCTCAATTTTTCTTCCTGGGAACAAATGCAGTCTCGTCTGAGATGTGTTTTTTCCCTGTTTTATTTCAGGGTATGTGACAACGACGTGGAAAGAACAGGAGCACAAATAGGGCAAAGTTCCATTTCTGTGTTGTTATTTCTACTTTCTATAATTTGCTTCTGCCTAGCACATAAAAAATAACAAGTTTTTAACTAGAATCGCTGTCCACGCTTTCTTAAACACTGACATTAAAGAAACTCGGCAGCACATCTTCTGTTTGTTTTAGAGTCATTTCTAAAATGATCATATCACAGAGATGTGAGTCATTTCCCCTCATGTAGAAGTTGAAGCTCCTGTTAGTGACCATGCAGAAGACATCAGCATATGTGCAGCTGCTTTTGTGACACCACCATTTCTTTTTTAGTCAGCCTCCTTGTCGGTGACCACTATAATTAAACTGTACAACTTTATAAGAATTGAGTCTGATAGATCAAAACTCTGACCTACACACTAAAATGGTTCTCATCTTCAGTAGTTCAATTTAACAGTTGAGCATCATGTCTCTAAAGCGAACAGGAACAACAATTTGCTGCATTTTGTTGTGTGTGTGTGTGTGTGTGTGTGTGTGTGTGTGTGTGTGTGTGTGTGTGTGTGTGTGTGTGTATGTGGTGCAAATGTGTGTGCAACTTTTGTATACCGTAATGGAAGCCAGGGGGAGGGTCTGAAATGGAAAGGAGACACATGCTCAGTTTCTGCAGAAAACCACAACAAGACGCATTCATGTCTGGGTTCCTGGAAGAGCGAAAAGAAGGAGAAACAATTACAGGAAGACCTTGAAAACAATCCTAAATAAATAAAGACGACATGTAAGAAAATGGCAGCGTTACGTAAAGAAAAAGAGCGAGGACAACTGAGAGAAAACAAAAAACAAAAAGCATGCTGAACACAGAGGAGACTGACGTGAGACACAGGACAGGATGTGCTCTGACTCGCTTCTTACAAATATGATACACAACAGAGTTCAGTTTCATTACAGCTCTGAGCAGGGGGCCTAAAACCTTCAAGTCAGCCACTATAGCCACTCGACAACACAAACAGCACACTTCTACACACACACACAAGTCAACATGCTTCCATGCACCTCAGAGGTGTTTTATGTGTCACTGATTAATACTCTGGCTGAATGACACACAGCTACAGGCTCAGACTCTTGAAACATTTTGAACATGTGAGTTGTTGTTTAGAGGTGTTGCTGTGTTTCTGTGTACCTGTTTCCTGCACAAAGGACAGCTTTATGCTCCACTGCTAGCCTAAAGAAACCAGAGGATGCTGAAGGGATAAAAAGTGAGGAGAATACCTAATTAGCCAATAAGACATTAAGAAATAAGGCAGTAGTAAAAAGCCTCCTTGCTGTACACTTGAAGCTAAGTGTTTGTACCTGAAGTATTGATATTACTGTCAGGTTCAGGCATTAACGATTAGTCCTTGCTGATATGTTACACAGTGCTCAAAAATAGTCTCATTCCATTTCTTTTAGATTTTATGGTACTTATTTTCCCAGAATAGCCTTAAACTAGTTTCCCTGGTTCCTGGAAGACGTTTAAAGTTTTTCTTTTATCACTGTCTGCTTTATCACTCAGTTTAATATGCAACTATTTTTTACACAAATACATTTTTTAAAATCACTTTGAACTTTGCTGACTATCTGTAGTCAGTGTCTTGACAGAGATAGACAGCAGTCAGAGCAATTTTATTTTGGAGAATTGCTCTCATTAAAAATAAAACAGCTAATCATTACTCAGAATTTTTACATCTACAAATCAAAAAAAGTAAATAATTTTATATAATAAAGTTCTACTTGAAACACAATTTTTTTTTAGATGGAAGTAGAAATTTGTTCTCAAATGGGCCCTGGTGCGTAAAGTTAGCTTTCTGTTATAATGGATCTAATACTTTTATGTTTAAGCAAGTAATTCATGACATCCTTTAATGACCTAGGTTTTCRTGACATGCTGTTCATCTGCAGACAGAATGATTAAAATCAGAACAAGAT
>NW_013952498.1:1229924-1232056 GCF_001266775.1 Austrofundulus limnaeus | reverse complement strand
GTTAACTAGAGGTCAATAAAGTGAGATATACTGTATTTAATTATAAAACTTATGTTAGAACTGTTAAAAATTTATTTGCAAATACACAAATATTCTCCTAAAGTAATGTGGAAAATCTGAGTGACACTCAGTCAATTAAAACTTAGAAAAGTGTTAACTCACTTCTATTTTAGGTACATGTGGATCCACAGTATTTCTGCAAGTAATGGCTGTGTTCTGTTTGCTTTTAGCATAAATATTAAGCATATTTTATTTACAATGATGTTTTACTCATCAGATGCSCAAAGCAAGAACCTCTCCAGCAAAAAAAGAGGTTTATCTTGTTAACTAGCAGTTTTATTTGTATTTTTTAGTTTTCAACTGAAGGAATTAAGCATAATCTTTCAGGAAAGTGGAATATCTCTAAATGTTCTTGTTACAAGCAAAATGTTAAAGCACAGAAAACACAAAAGTTTTTAAAACACCACCTTAATACAGTAACAAAATGATTTATTGCTAAAATAAAAAGACTATGCTTTATGGTTACATTAATTTTATAAAAACTCGTTTTTTAAAACTCACCAAGTTTTTTAGAAAATTCTGGCATGAACGGTGGAAGCAGAACAAACAGGGAACACAATATAGAGTAGAAGTACTGTAGTATCTGGGCGCTGGGTGGGGAGCTGGGTACACACTCACAGAACCTCTGGAGACATAGAAAAGCACAGGGTATAACAAACAAAAACGCATTTTCTTATGCAAATCTGCTTAATATTCCTAAAAGAACCAGCAGCAGTATTACTAATTATGAGCATGGCAGCAAATGATCAGTAACCACAGGACCATGTGTTGAAAAGATAATGAAGACAGAGGCTGTGGTTATTATTATAGTCATTAAGAGGGACCACCAGATATCGCTCAACAATTACATTGACATATTTCTCAGAGAATAAAATGTCAGCAACTGATTATTTCTTTGGGTGTTTGGGTATAAAGCATGTTTTTTTAAGGACATTTTCCCTCTGTTGTAATATTTAACAACATAATATATTCTTAAAACTTGTTTTTCTTACCAGGTCTTAAAATTGGGGAAAATAAAAGAAAGTTCGAGGTCTGGACATTGCGACACAGATTTTTTTCAGCTATCTTGTAGAATTTAAGGGTGATTTTGCTTCAGTAATCACATTTTTGCTTCACATTTGACTATTCGTTTTTGAACTCATGTCTGGTGGCTGCAAAATAACCCCCCATCAACAACCCCCCACTGTGCTAACAGTTAATATGAGATGCTCACTCTTATATATTACTCTACATTCTGTGTTCAGTTTTGGCCAAAAGCAACACTGACCATAAACAGGAAGAGGGGGAATTTACTATTTATTATGACTAACAGAGACCAAGAGTCRAGATGAAAGAATAATAAATAAATTCAACATGTGAAATTTGTGTTAAGCCTCACAAGAACAGTAGGTATCCAGACAGAATCACAGCAGCGCAGCAGACACTGACACAGAGATTCCAGGGAGTCAGTGCATTTGTGTTTGTAGGGAGACGTAAATGGGTTCTTCATCAGAAAAGGCTCTGACGCACACTCCTCAGCAAGCCTTGGATATACACAGGCATTTCAAATTACACAGAGACCCACAACAAAACACGTACAACACATATTTGACATAAAATAAAATAAAAAAGTAATAAAGACATTTTGAATTAAACATTTGAAATAAAAACAGAATCCAAAGGTTTTATTTTAAGTTGCACATTAACCCCATCATAAACTTCAACAAATCGAAGCAAAACATTTAAGAATAACACAAAAACACTAATCAACATTATGAACCAAATAATTGCTAAGTGAATGAGTCTAATCATTAAACTGTTAATTTTGATCAGTTTCTGACCTGCACGCTGCCTGAAAACAGACCAGCACCTTCAGCAGATATTCTTGGGACCTGAAGGTCTGACTGTTGGGATCGGACCTCCTCAGACTACCCTGAAACACGAGCAATAAAAAAATAATAAAACTTTAAATTTATAAGCATGAAACATGTATAATTATTTCTGACTTGAGTTATATTTTAAAGGTTGAAGCAGCATTTATTTTCCTCCAAGAGGTCCTGCTCGTTCTTCAAAAACAACAAAGGGGATTTGTG
>NW_013952498.1:1225360-1229684 GCF_001266775.1 Austrofundulus limnaeus | reverse complement strand
CATTAGAGGTCAAGCAATTTTATCATTCAAGGCACAGCTACCTAAAAAAACTACTAAAAATAATAAAACCAAATTTCATATTTTTCTATACGTTTTCAGGTTGCATAAAAATCCAGTTTATGCTACAGCTTCTTGCTCTAAGAGTTTTGTTTGTCTCCATAGACGTTGAATATCTCAGTCAGAATAACATTAGGTCCACCTATTAGTCATGTCAGTCAGGCAAGTGTAAATAAAGCATCAACCAAACATTTCATATCTCTATATTTGTGGAAARAAACAGTGCTGCAAACTCACTGTGTTTCTCCGATGAGTAGAGGAGGGCAGAAGTAGCTCAGGGAATTTACTGGTAATGGTCTCTATTAGTCCAATGATTTCTTTGTACTGGACTGGGCTGGGCTGGTGGTTCAGTCTGGAGGATTAGGAGAGTAAGTCCTTGAATGAAAGAAGCAAAAACAGCCGACCAACACTTGTTCCTGCTGTGACTTAAAGCTGGATCAACATGTAAATATGAAGCTGTAGCAACACTGCATTTTAAAGTGTGATAGATAGCTACATGTCCATTACATGTAGATGCGTACATGAAATCTTTTGCAACATTTGGTGCACTGCATTAAACATCTACACATCTAACCTAGATCGCACTGTGCAACAATAAAAATGACTTTGTTAGCATCACTGGTGTGACAGGAGCTTAAAGTTATTAACAGAACTTTATAATGAATGGTGAAGCAAAAAACTATATTTTAGACCATCTAAGGTTTGACTCTCACTGGTGAAATCATTTCACTAGGCTAGATAACTAATAAATACCAGTGAATACTTTGCTAGTTACTGTAATGGTTAGAGAAATTATGTCCGACGTAAAAATCTGAGAACCTGATGCACATAATAAGTATTATATTCAACTGTAATTATCTTTTTTAAAGGTAAGCAGAAAACAACACAGATGATAGTTATGTCTGGAACAATCAGCAGTGATATTTAAGGAGGGTACAGCTGTCTTCTCACATGAATGAACATGGCTATCTTACTTTGGGCAGACTGAAAGGAACTGTTCAGACCTTGCACCTTACATCCATTTTGGATAATCAGATTCCTGAGGTAACATAACACCTTTATTTCCATTGCAATCCAGTCACTCAGGACAAAATTTAGCAACAAATCTGAACAGTTTCATTCAGATCCAATTTCTATATTCCTTTGAGCCTGACAGAATCTGATACACTACAAATGAACAACTGTGACACGAGTTTCTGTTAAGGATCTATCTTATTCAAAAACAGTGCTGGTAAATCTGGGTATGTCTGGTATGTCTTTACTTTACTCCTAATAAATAGAGCATCTGAGCTTTGCCTCTGAAAACAAAACAAGGTAATAAAAGCGTAGTTACACAGGTCTAATTGGCATTGTGTCACACTTACACAGAAGGCCCATTAAGTTTGTTTTTACCCGAACAAAGCGGTAGTGGCACTGATGGCTTGTGTGGCTACCGACAGGCAGGAAGAGGAGACTCCTGCGAGCAAGACCTCAGAAACCGCCCCAAACGCTGAGCCACTGGGGAACAGATGCACGCTTGGAGGCTGTCTGTCCATGCAACACAAACACAGACACAAAAATCAAGCTCCATTTGAGTCTGTTTTTGTTAAAAGACAATTTAGTTCAGTTACAACGGTAACTCACTGTCGTATGTAGTTTTTATTTAACATCATACAATGTATCACACTATTTCCTATGTAAAGATTCAAAGATTCAAAGTGTTTATTGTCATATGCACAGATGAAAACATGTTTCCCTGAGCAATGAAATTATTAATTTGTCGTCCATTTTGAAGGCCAAGAGATAACCATATTAACAAAAAGAAATGAATCATCACAGAAAGGACACAAACAATGTTGATTAGATAAAAGAGGAGACTAAACTAAGGATAATAACATCAGAAGGGAACAATAATAATAATAATAATAAAGACCTTAATACTAAAATTGAATTAAAGGCAGAAATTTTTCAAAAATTTTCTAATATGAACTTTGAACATGGTTTACAAAAAGAAAAAAAAGCAACAAAATGAGTATTGTTCCGGTCATGCTGTGCCAACTATTCGTCGACACTCTTGACWCTCTCCTCCTTTGGGTTGCAGAGAGCTGGTGTCTATCTCTAGCAGCCATTGTGCGTGAGGCGGGGTTTACCCTGAACAGGTCCAAGTCCATCACAGAGCCACACATAAATAAATGGCTATTCACACTCTCATTCACACCTAGGAACAGTATTAGAGTTGCCAAATTATACAGTATACCACCCATGTTTTAGGTCTGTGGGAGGAAACCAGAGTTCTCGGAGAAAGCCAATGTCTGCAAGGGAAGAACATGCAAACTCTAACTAAATAAAAAACCAGGCCAGGTGGCGATCCTGTGACCTTCTTGCTGAGAATCGACAGCTCTAAACTCTGTGCTGCCATGCCGCCCTGTTGTGCCAACACCAGTGACATTTTTCTGCCACTCTCTCCTTCTCTCAGATACACAGACACAATATTTTCTCTCTTTAAGGGAAACAGTGTCCACATAATAAATAACGTTAACATTTCAGAATAACAAAGAACAGCTGTTGCCTGGCTTTGTGTTGCCACAACAGTAGCAGAAAAGAACGTCCTAAATAACTCATACATGCACATAATTCACACTTAAGTTATTTTAGACAGTCAAAACCAACATGCATTACAAAAAAGCCACAAACAAAAAATACACAACACATTAAAGAGTAATTTAGGTAAGAACCTTGCCAACCACACAGAAATTTAAGCTTGTTCAGCACTTGGAAGCTGAATGTAGCTTTAAAGAACAAATTTCCCTGTTAGATGATTAAATCTCTTATCCCCGGCATCATTACTATGTGACGGGCAGCATTCCATTAAAATTATGCCAACCTTGCAGGAACAGGACAGTGTTTTATTGGTCTGCGATAGGGTTTCATCTCCAGGACAGCCGACAGTTAATTTAAATTCAATTAAACTCCCCTGTGCATCATATTTAACATGTTTTACAGCAGGTCACTTCACCATGCTGTTGCAGCTGGAGCTGTACGTTTGGTTCATTAATTGAGCATGTGGTCTTTGTGTAATTTAGATGTACAYGAATATGTAAATTCAGACCACAATAAATCACCAAAACTACAACACCATCTCGTAACCTAAAAAAACAACACATCAATTATGCATAAATTGTTTCATTAGCATATTAGCTTTGTCAAATACAAAAAAGTCCTTTCAAAACTAAGAACTTAATATAACTAATAAATGCCATTATTGGTAATAATAGATATTTGCTTATCTGTATGAGCACTATATGTATTATAAGAGTTGAAAATAAGTTTTCCGATTTTGAAGGCTTAGCCAATAATGTGTCAACCTCTTGTGTTTTAAAAATCTATTTAGTTACACAGCCTACAATTATTTATTTAAAACTGAATGTTTACTTTTAAGATCAACCACACATCCTTAATGACTTGAAGCAAATAGGAGAGTAATCGCCTACTAATTTATTTATACGGAAATGTTACCATATTTTGAAAGAACTGCTCATAAAAATTGAGAAGATTTTTTGCAGTCTAAGTACAGCTTTGAACATACTGCATACCGGTAGTTTACTTTTAGATTTTTTTTACATTATATTTCTTGAATTTTATGACATAAAAGAAAAACAAGTGATAGTGATACACTTAATACAGATTCACATTAAATAACTCAGTCCCCAAAGCAATAAAATAAATTAAAAAAATAAAAACACACACACACACATAAACAATAAAATAATAATAATAATAAAATAATAAAATAAGTAAATAAATAAAAAAATTAATAAAATGCATAAAAAATATTAAAACTCAGCAATCTCTGCACAGTTCTCTTAATGTCCTTTGTAGTGTTTCAGAAACTCGGTCAACGGTGACCATGTTTCTTCAAATTTCGCTCCCTTTCCTCTRACAATATAAGTGAGTCGCTCCAGAGTCATGGTAATGGTAATGGTAATTGGGGATGGGTACAACCCAGGTGAGCGGGGGCCTCATAAGTGGGCCCATTGCTCTCCCCAAAAGATACTGGGCTTTAATCAAACCTTTTTGTCCCTCGGATGAAGGACACCAGGTTAGAAACCCTCAGTGTTCTAAGCTTCTCGGGATCCACAAAGGGGTCTCCAAGAATTCTTTCCCTTAGACTAGTCAGAGCCAAGCATTGGCCTAAGTAGTGCAAAGAGGTCTCTGATTCAATGCCGCAGGCATCACACAGACCATTGTCTTGGAGTCCCATCACCATTTTATGGTGATGGGACTCCAA
>NW_013952498.1:1211430-1224336 GCF_001266775.1 Austrofundulus limnaeus | reverse complement strand
TCTTGGAAGAGAGACGAAACGTTTCATTAAAGAAGAACCCGTCCAGAGGACCTATACAATTTTTTTTTTCCTTTCATCCTTGTATTAATTGACTGCTTTTGGGCTTTTACGCATGCAGTTTCCCAGTCCGCTACCTGTATCTCTTCTCGGATGTCAGATCTCCTTGCATCCAATCTATCTGCAGTGGTTTCCTCATCATGCACGAGTAAAGCTGCATAAAATAAAGAAATGTGACCTCTCCTCTCTAAATTTTCTAGTATAATGTTCTCTAGGTATGACAATGGTGGTTTGGATTCAATCTGTTTGTGTTTTGACATAATAAAATGTTTAATTTGTAAATACTTATAAAAGTGTGTCTTTGAAATGTTATATATTTGACATAACTGCTCAAATGTAAGAAGCCTGTCATCCTTRTAAAGATCTGCCAGTTTCTGTACAACTTTATTTGACCAGATTTTGAAAACTCCATCAGCTCTTCCTGCCTTAAAATATTTGTTCCCCCAGATAGGTGAGAAAGAAGAAATGGAAGGGGTATCTCCAATTTATTGATGGGTTCTATACCAAACATCAATTGTGTTTTTTAAAAAGGGATTTTTTGTAATTTTATCAATTGTTTTGGCCTTGCAGAATACAAATACAGATTTAATCTAAGGTTTGTTACTAATTGTTCAATTCTTATCCATGCTGGGGGCGTTTCGGTTGAAAAGCAGAACATGGCTGAACACAGCTGGGCAGACCAATAATACAATTTAAGATTAGGGAGTTGTAACCCCCCTCTCTCATATGACAGGTACAACAGGCGAAGTCTTAATCTAGGTTTTTTATTATTCCAAATAAATCTGTTAAAAATACAGTTTAATCCATCAAAAAATTGTTTTGGAATAGGCAAAGGGTTTGACTGAAAAAGATACAAAAATTTTGGTAATATATTCATTTTGATCATGTTTATTCTGCCAATCACTGATATGGGCATTTTCATCCATTTATTTAGTGACTCATTTACTTCACTGACCAGAGGATCATAGTTTGTTGATACAATTGTTTTAATGTCTGGAGTGATTTTAACACCAAGGTACACAAATCCCTCTCTTACATTGATAAATGGGGTTTGTATAACCGGGTTTAATCTTTCATCCCTGTTCAAAAATAGAATAGAGGACTTTGAATCATTTATTTTGTAGCCAGAAAACTGACTAAACAACTCCATTTGTTGCATTAAATTTGGGATGGTAATGGACAAACTTGTCAAAAAAACTATCAGATCATCAGCATACAATGCCAACCTATGCTCTTGGTCTCCCAACTGAATGCCAAATAGATCAGTTCGCATTCTTATCATCATTGCCAAGGGTTCTATGGCTAAGACAAATAACATTGGAGATAACGGGCAACCCTGGTGAGTGGAACGTTCTAATGTGAAAGGTTTGGAGGCTAAGTTGTTTGTCCAAACACTGGCTTCGGGAATTGTATCCAAAAACTTACCCATTTGAGGAAATTGCAGCCAAATCCATATCTCGGAAGAACGTTAAATAGATATGACCATTCATTTCTATCAAAGGCCTGACGAGCATCAAGTGATAATAAAGCCGTATCTTTAGCGTCAAATTTCTCATGAATTATATTTAGGACTCTTCTTGTGTTGTGAAACCCTTGATGTTTTGGTACAAAGCCATTTTGATCGTTATGAACTAAATGTGAGATAAAGGGGTCTAGTCTTTTTGCTAAGGCTTTGCAAAGTATTTTAGTGTCCACCCCCATCAGACTGATTGGTCTACATGAAGAGCACTCCTCAGGAGGTTTACCAGGCTTTAACATCAGTACGATCATTGCTTGTCTCAGATTAGGTGAGAGAACTTCACTTCTAAATGCTTCTTCATTCATATTGAAGAGCGGGACTATAAGTTTTTCTTTGAAAGTTTTGTAGAATTCAATGGGGAAGCCGTCTGGCCCAGGAGCTTTACCACCATTGATACTTTGCATGGCCTGTGAAATTTCTTCAGTCGTTAAATTTGTATCCAATTCAAGTTGGTCTAAGAATATATCTTGTTCTTYCGAGGCGTGACAGCACTCCGATTTATATAGTTTCACATAGAATTGCCTAAAGCTATCGTTAATCTCAGATGGATCTACTGTTACCCGGCCAGAGGGGTCTTTATACTGTTAATTGCTCTTTCACTTTGTATTTTCTTAATTCTCCACACCAATAGTTTCCCAGCTCTCTCTCCTTGGTCATAATAAGATTGTTTTAACCACATTAAACTTTTTGCTGCTGCCTCATAAGATAATTTATTATATTCAGTTCTCAAACATAATAATTCACTCTGCTTTATTTGGTCGTCGTCAGCATTTAAGTCTTTTTCCAAAAATTTGATTTGTTTATCCAAAATTTCCATTTGTTTCATTTGTTGTTTGTTTTTTGCACTTGTATAGCTAAGAATTTCACCTCGGATATATGCTTTGAATCCTTCCCATCTCACTGAGGCGCAAGTCTGATCTGTATTTAATTCAAAATAAGTATCTACTGTATCTTCTCCCCTATCAATTTGACTAAGTTTTGATCCTGTAGCCATTTTGCTTGAAACCGCCAACAGGGTGGATTATGCAGAGCATTTTCAATGTAAATATTCAGTGAGATAGCTGCATGATCACTGATCACTATATTGTCATACTGACATTGTTTGACCCTTGATAAAAGTTCTCTTGAAACAAGAAAATAATCTATACGTGAGTGGGATTTATGCATAATCGAGTGACAACAGAATTCTATTTTATCARGATTTTGTTCTCTCCGCACTTTCACCAAGTTTATATCCAATATATATTGATTTATTAATTTTCTAGTTTGAGTTTTATAAACATCTGAGCCAATTGACCGGTCAATATTTGGTTAAAGTGCAATTAAAATCTCCTCCAATTACATAAAATCCTTGAAGAGTAGATATAGTAAGAAACAGATCTTCAAAAATTTTTGGCTTATTTTCATTTGGGCCATATAAACTCACTAAATTTAAAGTAAATGAGAAAATGTTAATATTTCGTATTAATGTGACATACACAGCCGGCAAGTACAAACGTATTTGTTAAAAGCATTATATGAACATATTGAACTATCCTGCATGAAAAAAAAAACAAAAAAAACAAAGTCACTCCGTAGCTGCTTATGACTTATACATACATCAAAGATTAACTGGATACTATGTCAGCTGAGGTAGAGAAAAACAGCTATCAGTTATAAGCAGCTAATTCTGTGGTCCAGGAATTGAACCGCTCGCCAGTACAGTCAATCCTGTCCAGCGTGTGTGCGGAGGAAATCCCCAGCTTCCTTAGGAGATGAAAACAGCTGTATCTTCCCTTTGTGGAGGATCCTCATTTTGCATGAATTATTTTGAAACCCGCGGAACATTCTTTTTTCAGCAAAAGCTTTCCTGATGTTATCGAACTCCGCTCGTTGTCGGATGGTTTCTGCTGAAAGATCCTGAACGAAAAAAGTTTATTCCCATCGCATTCAATGTTGCGTTGTTTTGTAGAGCGGAAAACAAATTCCCAATCTTGGAAATTCAGGAAACGGATGAGGACGGCTTTGTGCTGGTTCGGTTTTGGAGGTGCTAGGGTGCGGTGGGCCCTCTCAATGATGAAGGATCTATCGGTCTCCAGCCAGTGCAGCAGCATCTCCCGTATAAACTCCAGCAAAGGCCGCTGACCCTCAGCGCTTTCCCGGAGCCCAAAAAGGCGCAGGTTCTTCCTTCGGCCTCGGTTCTCCAGGTCGTCGGTCTTACCTTCCAAGTAGGATATTCGCTTCAGGGCTTTGGCAAGATTAGCCGTACTAGTTTCTAAGAGTTCCTCCACCGATACGATTCTGTTGTCAGCTGCGTCCAGTCTAGTAGCATTGGCAGCCACATTTTGCTTCACTTCTGCTATGTTTTTCTCCAAAGATGCGATGGACTTCGTCATTTCACCCATACGGTTATCTATGCTGTCCAATTTGTTTCCAAATCCACTGAACTCTGAATGCAACGACCAAAGTTCAGCAAGCACCRTGCTAAGTTCACACATGCTATCAATGCTAGCGGCCCCCTTTTTGTCTTGATCTGCTACCGAAGTATCAGTTTTAGCTGGTTTTTGGGAACCGCATTTTCATGTGAAAATATCACAGTCCTTAAGAGTGGTCGATTTTGACATTTTCAGGACCAGATTACGTTTCTAATCCTGGATTTTTCGAAGTTTTGGTGCAGGTCACACGGAGCATCCACTTTAAGCTGCCATCTTAGTTCGCAGCTCCACAGCACCCCAGTTTACTTTTCGATTTAATGTATAATGCTGATCCTATGTTTGCATTGATTATCAGTCATCCACAACATGGTAAATGCTGAGGGTTTAAAACCAAATAACTGGATTTTTGTTCTGTGAGTTGAAGACGTTTCGCTTCTCAGCTGAGGAGAGTTTCTAATGACATGAAAATATTTCACACTCATCACACCTGTTTGGTACATTCTGTATTCATGGTAGGCAGTTTAATGCAGACATTGTTTCACAGAAGACATACAATTGTAAATATATTTGATTTACGGTAATTAATTTAAAAATGGTTTTAAATATACAGTATTGGTCAACAGTCTCAAACAAACTGCAGATTTGTATATGTTTTGCCTTTAAGAAGCCTACGTGAAGGTTTTTAAAAAAAATTTTAATTGGTTGATTTTACTACATATTTAAGTTCCTGAATCATTTGTGGTGGGATGGGCTTATTTTTCATTAATGTATATTAGGTTTTAATATTTAATGATTTTCATTTTTTAAAGGACGTGATATTGAGATTTTGTTCATCTGCTGAATGCAGGACTTTTTAGGCCAGAGACTTTCTTTGTCCTCCACTTGTCCAGTTTTCTCTCCTTTTTTATGGACACAACGCAACGTGCCTAAATGTTTTGTTTTATAGCTAAAAGCTGTGAGGAAACGCTACTAACTGAACACTTAGCGACCTGAAGAAAGCTTATAAACTTGAGTTTGTGGCCAGTTTAAAAGACTTGTAAGTCTAGTTCCTTAGAAACAAAATAAAAATAACTAGAAGCACTCGGAGAGTGCAAACCTCCGCCAAGACCAATTTCCCCGTCCTGTAATAGAGTTACAAAGGGGCACACCAATACTACAGTGCCACCTGCCACCGGGTTCCAACACCTTGAAACCCACTCCCTGTGAAAGCATCACAGCTTTGCCGATCTCAACTGTTAAAAAGGAAAAAAATTCCTGTCTCCACATCATGATCCGGAACATCACCAAAATTTAAAGGTGTGTTACTTGAGCCAGTACCCATATGTGGTAAAAATGTCATGACAATCCGTCCACAAGTTTTTGAGTAATGTTGTCCACAGACAGAATGACAGAATGACAGAACGACAGACGGACAGACAGACGGACAGACATACGCAACCAAAAACATTACCTCGCCCTTGGCGGAGGTAAAAAAAGACATGGCTCAACACTTATACACAGCACTTCAAGTCAGTTCTCATTATCTTCTTATAAAAAGCTTGTTCTTTGTTTAAACTGGGATACAGTTTCTGGAAAATTTCTGGAACAAAGTTTATTTTTCTTCTTCCATGGGAGGACATGCCAAAGGTGGGACCTCTGTTCTTCTCTGTTCTGGATATACATCTGGACTCCGATCACTGGATTCTACAGTTTGGCTGGGTGGTCTCCTGGTGTTCTACAAAACAGCGTCGGTGGCTTTGCACTTTCTGGCTGACTGACCAACTGGATGGATGGCTGTATTCTATCAGCACTCGGACATTGTGCCTTGAGTGAGCTGGACTCGGTCTGCAAGCGGTTTTACGGAGAGCTGCGGGCCGGCTGTGTTCCCTGGACTTTGCTGGCCAGATGGAATTCATCTTAGAGAAAGCTGATGAATCGGCTCGGCGGTATGTGTCCACACCATTTTGCCTGATTGGATTCGACACCTTGAGAGTACCAGCAGATATTAAGGCAGAGGGAAATTTGTTGTTGTCTGCCTGTCCCTTCTGTTCCCAAAACAACTGATTAAAGAATCTGGATCTCCTCGGCAACGGCGTTGGATCTGTAGGCTAAATCCTTCCTGGTTGGAAGATGTTGACACGGCTCTCCCCCCCTCCCTCCTCCTCCCTCACCCGTATGATCTGATTCCTCAGGAATCTGAGGCCCCACAGAATGAACAATTGACCATCGATATTCTGAACTTWGGCTGCGCTGGCCTTGGGGACTGGATTCTTCGGGCCCCCTTACCTCAATTACTCCTCTGGCTAAAAATCTTGCTCTATGCAGAGGGTTTTTTTCATAAACACCGTAGTGTGTCACAGTGTTGATMTAATATGATATTTTTGCTTTTTTTCCCTCAGTTTTCCTTGTGTGGTTTTTAGTTTTTCTGTTTTTCTGTTTGTCTAAAGGTAGCGCAACTGTGTTTGCTGCATGACCTGTGTTTACTGCCCCCTCCCCCCTTCCCTGAATGTACAGCACCTTGTGAATTTATTTCTGTGAAAGGCGCTATATAAATAAAACTTTACTTACTTTACTTTACTTACTTTTCAGTGACCTAAAAAAATTTAAAGTGGTGGAGTCATTTTAGCACAAAATAGATGAAATAAAAAAATAATGTAAAAATGAAAGTATCACCTTTCCAGTATTTCAGTAAGGAGCAGAAAACCTTGTTTTGGTACGTCCAGATTGGTCAGGTTAGAAGCCTCCTTCAGACTACGCACCAGGGACTCAATACCTATCACACACCACAAACACATACACACATGCTGTTTCAAATAAATGCTTAAATACAGATTAAACAAAATACAGATGAACAGACAGTTCGGCAACATTAAACACTTGTCTAATCCTGCTCAAGTGTTCTGACATTTAATATCTTTACACCAAGTTTCTGCATCAAAATGTAGCCTTAAATGTAATATAAATGAAGTACACACAAAACAACCTCATGCATTTTTCACAGCAGCTATGATGCGTGTTTTTAATTTACTGCTACATGAAAGCTGCTGTAATAAGTCCATGCTCATATTGATCTAGGACAAGAAATGGCTGCAGCAAAAATCCAACGTGCAGACAAAATCATTCTGTAATGCAAGCATATGTTAACATACTGTGCGTACTGGTATTTAGGTGCTTATGGGATAGTAGCTTCTCAAATGCATGAGAGTAAAACTCGGCTCTTACATCTCACGTTCTTACTCTTAGCTCGCTGCAAGACTGAACTGAGCTCTCTCTTTTATTCTCTGTACACAAGACAGTTTATTCAATACCTTCATTAAATTTGTGAACAATTAAATTTAAGGAGAACACCAACCATTGTCAGGGTGGCGAGTCAGCATACAGGGACTACTGTAGGTACCGAGACTGCAGAAATGAGTGACAATCTAACGCTGAACACCCCAATTAGCAGAAGACTTTATGCATTATGGAAGCATTCTTGGAAAGAATGAAGATTTTAAAGACTTTGGATGCGCTGGAATGTTCGAGCCTAACATTACAATGACTATTAAAAATGTACAGAGGCTCACAACAAAGGCTGCACTTCTCCAGACTGCTCACAGGAAGAGAAAGCCGCTGGTGGCATTCTAACACGCGTCCTTTGAGGGTGTCTTTATTTATCTTTTTATATCTCAGCGTGGTTTGTGAGGTGAACTGTTGCATACAAAAAGAATCTGCAAACAATCATTAAGTCTGCAGCGCATCATGCATCAACTAACATCATGAAAAGAAAAAGAAAACTTTTAAATGACCCTTTCACTCCAGTCAGCAATTTTCTGATCTGCTGCCTAGTGCCTCCATGGTAAAGCTGCCAAAACACAAACCACCAAACTTAGTTCCCTTTCAGTCAATTCACTCGGGACAACACATYATGTATGGGAAACCACGTACCTGCGTGTCCTGGCTGAAGCCACCTCTAATCACGCCTTTAGGCAGGTGGCATGATGACGACAGATGTCAGGCTCTGCCTGCACATATATACTGTCGCCATTACAGTCAGTCCTCGGTTCTAACGCTCTTCACCTCGCTAGAACACCCACCTCTTCCAACCTAGCTAGTTAGCTGCTGCTAATTAGCTTTGTTTGTTCGAAGGTTCTCGAAATTAGTTTAACAGCTTTTGCTGGTGTTAGCTGCAGCTGCCTACTGGTAACTATGTTTGACGGCGGAGCGTTAACTTTGAGCAAAYCTTTCTTACCTCGATGAAAGAGAGCATTTTGTGGTTCGAGATGAGCACAGAATTACTCAAGAAGAAGCAGAAGTCTGCGGTTCACCCGTCCCCAGGGGTGCGACTTCTCGCTTCACGAAAAGGACCAGCACGAGGCTTGCCCGGTCTGTTTGGGAATCGTCCACGCTCGTAGGGTGTTGGCGGAGCCCGAAGCATGTGCGTTTTGTCGCCAGCTTCGATGCTCAACCCTGGAGAGACGGGTTAAATTCTTGGAGAAAGTGCTGGGCGAAGCTGCAGTCGCACGGCAGGACCCTCTCCTCTCGGAGTAACCCGGTTCCGTCTGAGTCTGACGAGGAGGAGCTCTCGGTCGAAGTCCCCAATCCAGCTGGGCAGACCAAATGGAGTATATGGAGGGGTTAGCCGACGAAGAAGAGGAGGCTTCCCAGTTTTAACTGGACCTCCTCCAGGGAGACGAGGAGGTGCTGAATATTGGTCTGGATGTTCATGGTCTGTCGGAGGACAACGACGAACACGGTCCAAGTCAAGGCAAACCAGGCAAACCAGGAAGACACGTCTTTTCTCTCCTTGTGTCGTCGTGCGGCTCAGAAACTAGAGGTGGAGTGGCCTGCTCCACCTCCTGCACAAAAACCATCGCGGTTCGCGGGGTTTTTTCTCCCCACTGAACCAACCACGGTGAAGAACCGCCTTCCCATGTTCCCAGACTTCGTCTCAGGGCTGACGTCCTGCTGGAGCAAACCTCTGTCCACCCACATCACAGTATCCGGTTATGGACCGTATTTGGATCTGGAAGGAGCTGAAAAAGCTGGACTAGTGAACATCCCTCCTATGGAGCCATCCCTAGCCGCGTATTTGGCCCCGTCTCACAACCATGGAGCAGGCCCACCACGCTTCCTTCCAAGCCGTGTACATTTTCTGCTGCGCAGCTGGAAAAAATCTACAAAGCTCAGGCCACCACTGCTCGCGGCCTGAGCTCCATCAGCATGCTCCAGCTGAAGAAGAAGCAGGCTCTGCACTGCATTATCCCCAGACAGGACTCAAGACCAAAGACCAGCACACAGAAACCGGCTGCCCAGCCGCCTCCTGCGAAGAGAACGGTGCTGCCTGGGAGCCTAGGCACCCAGCCACCGCAGCCTCATAACCATGGCCAACCCACCCGCTAGTCGGCTTGGAGCAAGGGCCGTCCTCCAGATCTTCAGAAGGGCTCAGTCCTCCTAGTTGTGGGACGGTCACTTCAGGGACTTCAGGACCAGGGAGACATGTTTGCCAGTCTTCGGCTGCCGCCCAAGACGCATCTTGTTTGTTTTGTTCAGGAAACCAGCCCAAAGAAGCGCTGCGTTTCCCGCACACAGTCTCCCAAGCACCAGTCCCACCCTACTCACACATTGTTTATACAAAAAGCCCCCAGTTTGGGTGCGCTAAATGTTCAGAATGTAAATGTACAAAATGTTTGTGTAAACTTGTTGAATATGTAAATAAAGGAAAAACTTCACACAAAAAAAATCAAAAAAGTTGTGAGCGACAGTCATAATGCTGCGCCTCTCTCATGCGACAGAGGGCAGCAGGACTTAGCTAACACAAGTCGGTCGCCTAGCGTCGTGACTTGCTCTCTGGCACGCATGCGCACCATCCCCTTGGGTAGAGAGAACTGTTGCCATGGGTTACCGACTACAGTTTTGCATAAGGCCGCCCCGTTTCAACACCGTGTTAAACACTGTTGTTGGGAACGAAGCAGCCGTGGTTTTGAGAAAGGAAATAAACACGCTACTGGCGAAAGGAGCCATAAGTGTGGTCCCCACCTCGGACATAAACAAAGGTTGGTACAGCCGTTATTTTGTCGTTCCGAAAAAAGACGGCGGCCTCCGTCCGATTCTRGACCTGAGAGTGTTAAACAAATTTCTACGAACATACAGGTTCAAAATGCTAACACTCAGGCAGCTTCTGTATTCGGTCAGCCCGGGCGACTGGTTTGCGACCATCGACTTAACAGACGCTTACTTTCATGTAGCGATTCATCCAGACCACAGGAAATTTCTGAGTTTTGCGTTCGCAGACTTTCTGTGCATTTATTCCAACGTGTTTCTTCATTTTTGGTAAATCGTGCCACCACACCTACGAATACCTGGTGCTGCCATTCGGTCTGTCGCTAGCACCCCGCACCTTTTCAAAATGTGTGGAAGCAGCATTGGCCCCTCTCAGGGAGAAAGGGGTCCGCCTGTTAACGTACATGGACGACTGGGCTCTGATAGCCAGCTCCAAGGAGCAGGCAACAGAGCGTCTGTCTCAGGTTCTGTCGCACATTCRGGCTCTGGGTTTTTCTGTAAATTTTCAGAAAAGCTTATTGACTCTGAGTCAGCATTCTTTCCTCAGATTAGAAATATGTATCCAGTCGGGCAGAGCGTGTTCCTGTTGGAACTGTCTCACACTCTCTTGCAGTGGTGCAGCGTGCATTTCCTGTCTATCAGGGCCACTCACGTTCCTGGGAGACTGAATCTGGGCCCAGATCTACTCTCCAGGGGCGGACCTATGGTGAGGGAGTGGAGGCTGCATCCCTCAGTGGTGGACCAGATTTGGACCATGTTTGGCAGGGCAGCAGTGGATCTCCTTGCCACAKGGGCCAACACCCACAGCCCTCTGTTCTTTTCCATTACGGATCAGAACGCCCCACTGGGGGGTGGACGCTCTAGCCCACCTGTGGCCCAATGTACTTCTGTATGCATTTCCCCCAGTGGAAATGATACTGCCTGTACTGGAAAGGATGCGCAGACAGGGTCTGTCTCTGATTCTGGTGGCACCCTGTTGGCCAGCGAAGTCTTGGAACGCTGAGATAATCAGCCTGCTGGCTGCTCAGCCCTGGCAACTTCTTCTTCGCCAAGATCTCCTCTCTCAGGCAGGGGGGGAGATATTTCACCCACAACCAGAGTTGTGGAGGCTGCACGCCTACCTGCTGAAAGGTCCTGCTTGCTAGCCAGAGGCCTTTCCCCGGCAGTGGTAGCAACTGTCCAGAACGTGAGAGCGCCCTCCACTAGAGGTTTATATACCTACAAGTGGCACGCTTTCGAGCAGTGGTGTGAGGTTAGGCACATTGTCCCATTTCAATCCTCTATGGTGGATGTTTTAACATTCCTTCAGGAGCTGTTGGATAAAGGTCTGACTTTTTCCACAATTAAAATCTACCTGGCAGCTATTTCTGCTTGCCATGTGGGTTTTGATGGAGTCACGCCAAGTGCTCATCCTCTAGCAGTGCATTTTCTGAAGGGGATCCGTAGGCTGCGGCCCGTTATTAAACCCAGTATCCCTACCTGGGATCTTACTGTGTTGCTTGAGGCTCTCTGTGACCCACCCCCCCCTTTGAGCCCCTGGAGTCTGTGGATTTGAAGTTCCTTTCATATAAAGTTGTGTTGCTTCTTGCACTAACAACTGTTAAAAGGGTCGAGGACCTCCATGCTCTGTCTGTGAATCCCTCCTGTATTCAGTTTTCACCTGAGGGCTCCAAGGTGGTTCTGCATCCAAACTCAGCGTATCTCCCTAAGGAGATACCTTCTAACTACAGCTCCATGTCTATTGAGCTTTCTAGTTTTTATCCTCCCCCTTTTGCATCTGAGGAGCAGAGGAGGTTACATTCTTTGTTTCCTCTACGTGCACTGCGTATTTACATTGACCGCACATAGGAGGTGACGTCATGTGATCAGCTGTTTGTGTGTGTTGCTAACCCACTCAGGGGCAGGGCTCTGTCCAGACAGAGACTCTCCCACTGGATTGTGGAGGCTCTTTCTTTAGCTTACAGCAGCAGGGGTCTCCCAGCCCCATCTGGTGTGAGAGCTCACTCCACCAGGGGTGTAGCAGCGTCCTGGGCACTATTTAAAGGGGTACCTGTGAGTGACATCTGTGCTGCGGCCAGCTGGTCTTCACCACACACGTTTGTTCAGTTTTATCGCTTAGATGTGACAGCCCCTTCGGTGGCTCACTCTGTGCTCTCCGCTGCGTCTGAAGTGCTGCACTAGCATGTTAATACGACCCAAGTTTGGTGCTGCTCTGCGGGGCTTTTATATATGTCCCATACATGTTGTTGTACCGAGTGAATTGACTGAAAGGGAACAGTAGTTATATCCATAACATTTCGTTTCTTCCATACATCTATTGTCACTCAAAAAAATAAAATAAAAACAGTTTAGTGTTATCTGGCTATGAATGCACAATGCAGTATGTGTGCATTTTAAGTCATCTATATTATATTTTACCATAGCATCAAACTACTTGATAGTTTTGTACACCAAGTGCTATTGATTTTGAGAAAAGTCATGATTTATTGTGAACTGGAAAATAATTTTCTACTACGTTTAAAACAACTGCAGTAGGGTTGGCATCCACCTTTAATAAAAGTTTAACTGACATAACATTTCTTCAGACTGCATTAGGTCTCTTTGCAACTTGAGGGTTTCTCTGAACTGAAGGCTGTGATATTATTTTTCTCCCTCACCTTTTGTAGAGAAAATCTTTTTGCACTCCATCAGAGGGTGGCATTTATATAAACATTGGGCCTCATGCAAGAACCGTTCGTACGCACAGATTTGTTCTTAAATTGTGCGTACGAGTGATTTAGGAGAATTTGTGGCATTCACCAATGTTTTCGTATTCTAAGATTTTTTTCAGATACGAACAAAATTTACGAGTGGTCCAGATTCCTTCTGTTTGGATTTGACGCCCTGCCCCCTGAC
>NW_013952498.1:1207545-1209825 GCF_001266775.1 Austrofundulus limnaeus | reverse complement strand
TGACGTGACATGTTCGTACGAACCCTTTGTACGAACAAAAGTAAGAGAAATTTAGGATAAGAATACGAACATGTTCTTGCATGAGGCCCGATATTCTGATATAAAGGCCTTTGTGGTTCCTGATTACTTCTCACAAACAGAATTATACAGTATGTATCTGAAGAAAGTAAGAATCACATAAAAATACTAAATACTGCAAATGTCTTCAGCCCAAGTATTGATCCCATCATGTTAGTATTAATAGGATCCAAAACTATGGTATAACATCGTTAGCATCATATGTCGTATGTTTGTGATCAGAGTTTTTATAAGTAATCATGAGATCATGTGATTTGGGGCCAATTTGAACATTTTCTTTCAGATTCATATACTCCTACATTAATGAGGTAAAAGTCAAATGATTTGCAACATGACCACTCAGACTGAAGTCGCTTTGAAAAACATCAGATATGCATCCAAATTAGTATCACATATAAAAAGGGATYGGATTTGAAAAATAATGGGATCTGTCACGTTCAGACTGTCATAAAAATTTGATATGGGTTGCAAATGGGCAAAGAAATCAGAAATGAGTCACTTTTCCCTACAATGTGAGCGTAGCCCTAGTTTAAAACTCTGCCGTGAAATGCAGCGGGTGATGTGGATTCCTGCTAAGGTTTTTAATTCCAAGATGTTTCAGCTACATTTCTGGATGATACTCTGGTGATTTAATCCCCTTTCTTGGTAAACAGACTCACCGTAGACAGTGTGGCACTGAGAGAACAAGAGTGGATCTTCAGTTAGCAGCAACAAACAAAAGTAGATGAACCTCAGCAGCATCTCACTGCTACAACAGGCCAAACGGTCAAACAGAAACACTATGAGAAATGATGAGGACACAAAAAACAAATATGTTCAAGAAACGTCACTTAACTAAAGAAAGAATAAAATACTCATCTGTAAATTTGTTCTACTAGTTACCAAACAAGGCAATGCTTTCCTTCATATTTTTTATACACCAACAATTATAATGATTTTGGAAGATTATCATTTTGTTATTTTAGAGGGGAAAAAGTTAACTAGAAACGCACCAAAACCAGTATCTGGAATCATTCAGATACTATGTGTCACTTTACAACAACGCAAATTTCACATCTCAGTTAGAAAAAATATGGTATAAATTCATCCCTACACTTAGGTCGTATTCACACCTGACACATTTGCTCCGCTTTAAACAGACCAGAGTTTGTTTCCCCCGTAGGTCTGGACCTTTTGTGCAGGTGTGAATACACTCATGTGAACTCTGGTGCGGATCAAACAACCCGATCGAGACCCACTTTTTGAGGTGGTCTTGGTTCGCTTCCAAACGAACTCTGGTGCGGTTCGCTTCAGTTTGCTTCTGGTGTGAATACAGACATGATTTGAATCGAAAGAACTACGTAAAACGTGCCTTTTTGGACTTCACAGGCCACCGTTGCTGAGCTAAATAAACTGAAATAGTATCTGATTCATTGTCTCCTGCTTAGCAGCTCTGCTGCCACCATGTTGTGGTTCAGAACACGCAGAGCACCTCGTCTCCTTTGGGTTTGGCACATTTACTGACACTGCTCCAAAATTAGAATATCACCATGAAACCACCATTAAATTAGCTGCTTTTGACATTTTGAATGCTATTGCAGTTGTACTATCAGCACAAATGTGCACATCAGAACCGCAGCATGCAGGACTTCTGTGTTATTTTCTGGGTCTGTGCGCTCAGTCCCACCCTCATCCGAGCAACGATCGTCACCCTCGTGGCTTTGTTTACAAGTTAGTTCGTTTGCAAACAAGCACAAAGTGATTGCAAACTGCACCAAACGAAAAAAATAAAGTCTACTTTTGGTCCGGACCAAACAAGCAGACCAAAGGACTTTCCTGGCGTGAATAAGACCTTAATATTAACAGAGATATATACAATCAGCACAGATAATAGTGTAAACATACATAAATATAAATATGCATATTAAAAATAGGTTTAAATAAAAAATAAAATTACAAAATAGAATTACACCAACAAAATGAAAACAGGTTTAGGACCAAGGTGTGAATTGAGTTTACATTAGTTTTAGGGTCAGGTAGGTACTTGTGAGGTTAATTTTAGGGTAAATGGTCAGGGTTAGGACATAAAATTTCCAAAAAAATGAATGGAAGTCAATGGAAAGTCCCCACAAGTATACCCACGGGGTCAAGAAACACACGTGTGTGTGTGTGTGTGTGTGTGTGTGTGTGTGTGTGTGTGTGTGTGTGTGTGTGTGTGTGTGT
>NW_013952498.1:1198933-1206467 GCF_001266775.1 Austrofundulus limnaeus | reverse complement strand
GTGTGTGTGTGTGTGTGTGTGTGTGTGTGTGTGTGTGTGTGTTACCGGGTAAGTCAGCCTTGATGAAGACAGAGCAGTACTGACTGGGAGAATGAACCAAAATAGCAGCAATGCACTTAGCACTGGTCACCTGCAACGTCTCATCACCACTCAGCAGCAACTAAAACACATTTTGAGGAAATTGTTAGAAAACTACAGTTAATTAATACAACACCTGACAGTTAAATCCTGCCAAGGTTCTTACTGAGCGAGGTACATTAGCTTTACTTTAATTTCATTTCAACAAACCATCCAGTGGTGACTGAAACAAATCCACTAACGTCATGAGTTGAGCTCTACTTTGAGGCGTCACTGAGAAAATCCAACAAAATGTAATCTGTTCATTGATTTCCCAGACATGAAACACAAATATTTGTCTGGGGTCAAACCCCAACTAAAGCCCTGTTGAAAGGCACATTAATCCAGGACAAGAGCATTTTGTTATGATTTTCACCCGTGTGACAGTTCAGGTCTTGGGAGTGGGAACAGGATGTTTAGACAGAGACCGTTTTCAGCAGGAGGGGCAGGAGGCAGTGGTCAGCAGGCTGTTGCTCCTGGTTTTGGACGAGAATCTGGCTATTGTTGGCGAGGCTGTCTTGATTCTCATCACAGATGACCTGACTGCCTGAGCTGTTCATTAGAACTGGCACGGCCCCATCCAACCGGACCAGCTGCCAGAGGAGACCTAACAGAAGATAGACAGGTTGTTAAAAAACACACAGAAAAAAGAAACTACAGTATTTACACATTTTATGCAATCAGTGATTACATTTTATACTCTTCCCAGTGGTAAGAAAATTCACAGAGTCACCAATATTTTGAATTTATTTAAGAGATTAAAAATTTGTTATAAGATGCACAAGAAAACTCCTTTTTTGCTGTTTAAAGCTGTGATTGGTTGTGACAAATAAAAACGAATACAAGTAAGGCTCCACAACCAAGTGGGTGATTTAAATAAATAACTTTATATTCCAAAACTAAAGCCCTAATGAAATTCATTTAAAAACAGCATAGTGAGGCACCACAATGAATACTCCCCTTAAATATAAATTTTTATAAAATTGCACATTTATATGTTTCCAATATCACATCAACTACTTTAAGCTTTCGCTTTTTAGAATAAAAGCTTCTGTGGAAAATTTTCATAATGTGCATAAATCTGTAACCTTCAAAAGGCAGAAAAACTGTTATGTAATTTGAATAAAATAAAAATAAAAGTAAGACCTCTCCACAGAGCAGCTATTTAGTATGCTAAGTTTAAAATTAGACATGGCAAATTTATGACCAGATCAAAATAAACCATAATGGTTATAAATACAATTCTAGCAGAGAATAATATGAATTATTCATGTAATATTTATTTAATATTCATATAATCTGAAATAATATCCAGGTGAAATAAAATCCAGCCAATTCAAATACCTGAGACTCTTGGTGATGATATTTTCAAGGTGATTAAAGTTTACAGAAATTAAAGTCATAATTTCTGAATTTTACTATGGAAAAAAAAGGATCAGATTTTTTGTAAATTGTCCTAACCCTGTATTTCACTGTATTTAAAATGAGCAATAGAATTATATAGTAAATGTTAAAACTGCAAAACGCTTTTGCTTTTGAAAAAATAATTCAACAGGTGTTTTTTATTTTTTGGTTGTTTTTCAGTAAGTCATTCTTCCAGGTTAAAAAAAACTTCATGTTTGGTGATAAGGAGAACTGATGCAGTTTTAAAAGCAAACAGTTATTGTTTTCTTTAATATTTAACATGGCAGCAAGGAAAAACATCACTGATTACATCAATATCTAAACTGCTTCCAAAATCTGATATAAACCGCCATTTACCTCTATTCCATGTCATCTATTCTTCCCAACTGTCTCCTAAAATAACTCTGATATTACAAATGTAACGTACCTCCAGTCTTGTTATCACCAAAACACAAGATAACTTGTCTTATTATTCAAACRTCCTATAGAAAGACACTTTCAACTTAGGCAAATCCCTCCTCTTTTCCATTTAAAGACAGGAGCATCTAGAAAACAAAACCACTTCCCTTACTTTTAAACAAAAAAGGCATTTGACATAAGATATTTTTTGTTTTTTTCCAAATGTTTGGTTGAGAGATTTTGTTTTATAGATATAGCCGCAAATTTATTAAAACCTTTTCCTTTTCTGCTCTCACCTAAGTATTAAGTCTAAGGTTTCATTCCATAAAGCTAACATTTCACACATGTAAGCAAAACAAACATTACAGAGCTCCATGAGTGTAAGCCTTTAGTGTAAATGTGGAAGAATCAATCTCACTCCACTTAATATGAAGCATTAGTCTCATTTGTGCGAAAAGGAGAAAAAAAAAAACAGAAAAACCTAAAAATTCCATTATTAAAAATTCCTTTCAAGGAAAGAAAAGTTGCTAATTTTAACTTTACACAAAATAGCCATAATTATTTAAAAACTGGTAGTAACATTTTGGAAAAATCTTACTTTGTGGTACAAAATAATCTTGCAAACCTTCAATACGCATACCTCCTAAGTGCTTCAATATTGAAATATTTTTTCTGATACAAAACCTTTTTTGGGAAGTACATACTGTGGCCAACAAGGAAATAAGGAACTGAGAAAAGAGGGATCTTTTTTCTCACCAGCACAGTTTTTAATGAGCTGTCCTGAGCCAGCACTGGCAAAGGTCTGCAGGGTCTGTAGTAGCAGCCTACACACTCGGTCCCTAATGACAACAGGCAGGGACTGGGCTGCTGCATCTCCAGATGTCCCCAGCAGCTGAAGCCATATAAACACGAGTGAAGTCTTCAGCGCTTCATCTGGGTAAAGCCAGGCTGAGCACAGGTGGTCCAGCAAGGGCACTGGTGGATGGACATGATAATAATATGAGTAAAAGAGCTTCTACATGAAAAAATGACAAACTAAAAACAAAGGATGTGTCACTAACATGAAAGCGAATGTACCTATCTTTGATGCTCCAGCTGTACTTTGGTAGGTTTTTTTTTTGGGGGTATTTTTATTTTTTTATTTTTTTTTTTGGTGCCTGAAGCAAATAATTTTTTATGAGCTACAATCAAAGTGGATGAAAGTTAAAATTTGTAAATTAATGTGTTAGCTGACGTGTCAATCAACCTTATCTGTGAAATACATTTGGCCTCCAGTTCTTCTAAAGAACCTTGGTGCCATTTTTGATCAGAATGTCTTTTAACCTCCACATTAAAAATGTTACCAGGACAGCTTTCTTCACCTGCGTAATATTACTAAAATTAGAAACATCTTATCCCAAAATGACAAAATAAAAACAGATCCATGCATTTATCTAGGCATCCAAAAAACTCTTTGAAAAGTCTTCAGTTAAATGCTGCTTCTAAAGTTCTAAAGAGAGTTGGAAGCAGAGATCATATTTCTCCAATTTTAGATTTTCACCACTGGCTCCCTGTCAAATTCAGAATAGAATTTAAAATCTTACTTCTAACATACAAAGCTCTTAACAACCAAGCTCTATCTTATGTTAAAGACCTTATTGTCCCATATTTTCTTAACAGAGCACTTCACTCTCAGACTACAGGTTTACTTGTGGTTCCTCGAGTTTCTAAAACTAGAATGGGAGGCAGAGCTTTCAGTTACAGTGGGGTGCGAAAGTTTAGGCAGCCTTGTTAATTTTCCTGATTTACCTCTATAAATCATTGATTGTTTGGATTTAAAACAAATCAGTAAATATATTATATGGGGGACAAACACAGTGATATTTGAGAAGTGAAGTGAAGTTTATATGATTTACAGAAAGTGTGCAATAATTGGTTAAACAAAATTAGTCAGGTGCATAAATTTGGGCACTGTTGTCATTTTAATGATTTCAAAACATTTAGAATTAATTATTGGAACTTAAATTTGGTTTGGTAAGTTCAGTGCCCTTGACCTCCGTACACAAGTGACTCCAATTATGTGAAAGGGTATTTAAGGAGGGCAGTTGTACGTTTTTCTCCTGTTTGCATCTTCTTTAAAGAGTGGCAGCATGGGAGTCTCAAAACAACTTTCAAATGAGCTGAAAACAAAGACTGTTCACCGTCATGGTTTAGAGGAAGGATACAGAAAGCTATCTCAGAGATTTCAGCTTTCAGTCTCCACTGTGAGAAACATTGTGAGAAAATGGAGGACCACAGGCACAGTTCAAGTGTAGGCTCCAAGTGGCAGACCAAGAAAAATCTGGAATAAACAGAAGTGAAGGATGTTGAGAACAGTCAGAGTCAACCCACAGACCAGCACCAAAGACCTACAACATCATCTTGCTGCTGATGGAGTCACTGTGCATTGTTCAACTATTCAGCACACTTWACACAAGGAGATGCTGTATGGGAGAGTGATGCAGAGGAAGCCTTTTCTCCGCCCACATCACAAACAAAGCTGCTTGAGGTATGCTAAAGCACATTTGGACATCCAACTTCATTTTGGAATAAGGTGCTGTGGACTAATGAAACTAAAATAGAGTTATTTGGGCAGAACAAGGGCCGTTATGCATGGAGGAAAAAGAACACAGCACTCCAAGAAAAACACCTGCTACCTACAGTAAAATGTGGTGGTGGTTCCATCATGCTGTGGGGCTGTGTGGCCAGTACAGGGACTGGGAATCTTGTTAAAGTTAAGGGACGCATGGATTCCAGTCAATATCAGCAGATTCTGGAGACCAATGTCCAGGAATCAGTGACAAAGCTGAAGCTGCTGAAGCCGGGGCTGGATCTTCCAACAAGACAACCACCCTAAACACTGCTCAAAATCTACTAAGGCCTTCATGCAGAGGAACAAGTACAACATTCTGGAATGGCCATCTCAGTCCCCAGACCTAAATATTTTTGAAAATCTGTGGTGTTACTTAAAGAGAGCTGTCCATTCTCAGAGACCATCAAACCTGAATGAACTAGAGATGTTTTGTAAAGAAGAATGGTCTAAAATACCTTCAGCCACAATCCAGACTCTCATTAGAAGCTATAGAAAGCGTTTAGAGGCTGTTATTTCTGTGAAAGGAGGATCTACTAAATATTGAGTTAAGGTTTTTTTCTTGGTGCTCAAATTTATGCACCTGCCTAATTTTGTTTTACCAATTATTGCACACTTTCTGTAAATCATATCAACTTCATTTCACTTCTCAAATATCACTGTGTTTGTCCCCTATATGATATATTTAACTGATTTTTTTAAAATCCAATCAATCAATGATTTACAGTGAACCCTCGGTTTTCGCAAGGGTTGCGTTCCAATAACAATCCGTGAAGTAGTTACCGTACTACATCCTACAGGCTCTGACATGTTGATAGCCTGTTGAGCACAGACACAGTGTAGCCAATCAGGACGAAGAACACAATGAACTGTGAAAAAAAAACTGCACAAAAAAATCTGTGAAGCAGCAGGGCTGAGAAATGTGAACCGCGTTATAGCAAGGGTTCACTGTATAAAGGTAAATCAGGAAAATTAACAAGGCTGCCCAAACTTTCGCACCCCACTGTATCAAGTGGAACCAACTTCCAGTTTCTGTCTGTGAGACTGAYACTCTGTCTACTTTTAAGACTAGACTGAAGACTTTGCTTAGTTGGTTTTGTGATGATCTGTTCATAAACAAAACGAAATGATTATAAAATGATGTAGGATTAGATAAAAAAATATGAATATYGTATACAGGTGAATCAATTTTACTCCAGAAATTTGGCTGAATTGTTGTTCTGATCATTTCTTTCAGATTATAGCGTCGTTGCTTTGCACTGACAATCATCACTGGAGGCACCTGCTGCTCAGGTATTAGTGATTGAACCAAGTAGGGATCTTTGCAGTAAATGTTGTCCTGTGGAAAGAGTTGGCTCTACACGTGATTGGCGGACATCTTGATGTGAGCATAGTTGGCCCTAACCATGACTGGTTGGATTGACGTGTGGTGTGGGGCAATTTAAAAGAGGAAGTAATGATAATAGTAAAATAATAAAATTTATTGACTGTCTATGTACAGTTTAAAACAAAACAATGTCTCAAATAAAAATTATTGTGAACATGTAAACGTCTCAAATTATGACTAATATTCATAATCATATTGATTTTTAGCAATCTTTTTACAGACTGGTTAGGGCTGTTTTAAGCCAAATTGTTATATGTCCCTCCACATATACAACGTTCAAATTTCGTGCATCTAGCACTTTCCTGTTTAAAGTTATGACAAAAATTTATCTCAATATTTAAAAGAATATAGGTTCTTCCTGCCCGATTTGACCAAGCTACTCCCCGCTGCCCCCCAGATTTTTCAAACCCCACCGTCAATCTGACCAATCACGTCCTGAGCTAAATATGCCTACAAAAGTCAAACAGACCAATCATGTCTTGGGCCAACTCCTCCTACAAAATAAGAAACTCCTACTTGGTGACTGCAGGTACCCGCTTCTCGAATGAACTGACAACACAGAGTTGTGACTGCGTTCGCGACTTTTCTCATCATACTGTATTTATAGATGACACTAAATAACCCAACTGATTTAATGATGTGCTTCTTGTTAGAGAACAGTTTTAAAAGACAGTTTTTATGCAGCATTTGTCTTCATCTTATTTATTTAGCTCTAAAATTGACAACCAAGGTCAAATCTTGAAGAGATACACTGAGACCCGCAGCATAAAGACGGAGCTCTGAGAACAAACACAGCAGGGTTTCAACTTTATAGAGGGGAAAAAGAAAACGATCAAACCAACACTAGAAATGAAAGCTGCCATAAAGATGAATGAATTTCAAAGAAGCTATTATGGGAAGAATATAAACAATATTAGAGAGTGTGTGAAAAAAAAAGGGGGAAAAACAACACTTTGATTAGAGCAGGAGTTTCTTCTCAAAGCACAGCACACATGAGTTACAGACTTCCAGGTAAGCTGTCTACCAGAAAAAAAGTATGATTCAAAATCACAAGAAAAACATCTAAAAAAAATACAAAGAAACCATGCATGGGGAGAGGGATGATGCAAAAGAAAATATTAAGAAGACACCGATCTAGAGAGGCTGAAGGTGTGGAATGTCAGATGATAAAATAAAATCTAAAACAAAAATGGAGATCCATGCTTACATAGTCGACGTAAAACAAAAAATGAAAAAATATGCTGTTGCATACAAATTATAATGTGCTTTCGCATGTCCAAACAAGCTACACTTAAAGGCAGATCTGGGCCCGTATTTATAAAACTTCTTAGAGTGGATTTTTAGACTTAAGTGCTGAAAAATTCTTAGATTTGCTCCTACTCACAGACTTAAATGTAAGTGCCAGTTATTAAAATTCTTAAGGGGCTGACTGTCTGGTGGGGCCTGGACTGCGGGCGGACGTGGTGCTTGGGGGGGCTCTGGAGGCGGGGCTGGCACTCCGGCTTCCCTGGGGCCGTTCGGGCTCCCGGAGTCAGGCTCCGGGTTGCTGTGGTTAGCCCGCTGACTGGGGTGGCTGCCGGGGCCTGGGGGGTGGTCGGTTGGGGGTGGGCTCCTGGCCA